>NW_027250813.1:0-99293 GCF_044704955.1 Pristiophorus japonicus | reverse complement strand
CGGGGTGAAGGAGCGGCGAGGCCGGGGTGAAGGAGCGGCGAGGCCGGGGTGAAGGAGCGGCGAGGTCGGGGTGAAGGAGCGGCGAGGTCGGGGCGAAGGAGCGACCAGGTCGGGGCGAAGGAGCGGCGAGGCCGGGGTGAAGGAGCGGCGAGGCCGGGGTGAAGGAGCGGCGAGGCCGGGGTGAAGGAGCGGCGAGGTCGGGGTGAAGGAGCGGCGAGGTCGGGGTGAAGGAGTGGCCAGGTCGGGGTGAAGGAGCGGCGAGGTCGGGGCAAAGGAGCGGCGAGGTCGGGGCGAAGGAGCGGCGAGGTCGGAGCGAGGTCGGGCGAAGGAGCGGCGAGGCCGGGGCGAAGGAGCGGCGAGGTCGGGGCGAAGGAGCGGCGAGGTCGTGGCGGAGGAGCGGCGAGGTCGGGGCGAAGGAGCGGCGAGGTCGGGCCAAGGAGCGGCGAGGTCGGGGCGAAGGAGCGGCGAGGTCGGGGCGAGGTCGGGGCGAGGTCGTGGCGGAGGAGCGGCGAGGTCGGGGCGAAGGAGCGGCGAGGTCGGGGCGAGGTCGGGGCGAGGTCGTGGCGGAGGAGCGGCGAGGTCGGGGCGAAGGAGCGGCGAGGTCGGGCCAAGGAGCGGCGAGGTCGGGGCGAAGGAGCGGCGAGGTCGGGGCGAAGGAGCGGCGAGGTCGGGGCGAAGGAGCGGCGAGGTCGGGGCGAAGGAGCGGCGAGGTCGGGGCGAAGGAGAGGCCAGGTCGGGGCGAGGTCAGGGCGAGGTCGGTGCAAGGTCGGGGCGAAGGAGCGGCGAGTTCGGGGCGAAAGAGCGGCGAGGTCGGAGCGAGGTCGGGGCGAAGGAGCGGCGAGGTCGGAGCGAGGTCGGGGCGAAGAAGCGGCGAGTTCGGGGCGAGGTCGGGGTGAAGGAGCGGCGAGGTCGGAGCGAGGTCGGGGCGAAGGAGCGGCGAGGTCGGAGCGAGGTCGCGGCGAAGGAGCGGCGAGTTCGGGGCGAGGTCGGGGTGAGGTCGGGGCGAAGGAGCGGCGAGGTCGGAGCGAGGTCGGGGCGAAGGAGCGGCGAGTTCGGGGCGAGGTCGGGGTGAGGTCGGGGCGAAGGAGCGGCGAGGTCGGGGTGAAGGAGCGGCGAGGTCGGGGCGAGGTCGGGCGAAGGAGCGGCGAGGTCGGGGCGAGGTCGGGGTGAAGGAGCGGCGAGGTCGGGGCGAGGTCGGGGTGAGGTCGGGGTGAGGTCGGGGTGAGGTCGGGGTGAAGGAGAGGCGAGGTCGGGGCGAGGTCGGAGCGAAGGAGGGGCGAGGTCGGGGCGAGGTCGGGGTGAAGGAGCGGCGAGGTCGGGGCGAGGTCGGGGTGAAGGAGGGGCGAGGTTGGGGCTAGGTCGGGGCGAAGGAGCGGCGAGGTCGGGGCTAGGTCGGGGCGAGGTCAGTGCAAGGTCGGGGCGAAGGAGCGGCGAGGTCGGGGCGAGGTCGGGGCGAGGTCGGGGTGAAGGAGCGGCAAGGTCGGGGCGAGGTCGGGGTGAAGGAGCGGCGAGGTCGGGGCGAAGGAGCGGCGAGGTCGGGGCGAAGGAGCGGCGAGGTCGGGGCGAGGTCGGGGCGAGGTCGGAGCGAGGTCGGGGCGAAGGAGCGGCGAGGTCGGTGGGAAGGAGCGGCGAGGTCGGGGCGAGGTCGGGGCGAAGGAGCGGCGAGGTCGGGGCGAAGGAGCGGCCAGGTCGGGGCGAAGGAGCGGCGAGGTCGGGGCGAAGGAGCGGCCAGGTCGGGGCGAAGGAGCGGCCAGGTCGGGCGAAGGAGCGGCCAGGTCGGGGCGAAGGAGCGGCGAGGTCGGGGCGAAGGAGCGGCCAGGTCGGGGCGAAGGAGCGGCGAGGTCGGGGCGAAAGAGCGGAGAGGTCGGGGCGAAGGAGCGGCGAGGTCGGGGGGAAGGAGCGGCGAGGTCGGGGCGAGGTCGGGCGAAGGAGCGGCCAGGTCGGGGCGAGGTCGGGGCGAGGTCGGAGTGAAGGAGCGGCGAGGCCGGGGGGAAGGAGCAGCGAGGTCGGGGTGAAGGAGCGGCGAGGTCGGGACGAGGTCGGGGCGAGGTCGGTGCAAGGTCGGGGTGAAGGAGCGGCGAGGTCGGAGTGAAGGAGCGGCGAGGTCGGAGCGAGGTCGGGGGGAAGGAGCGGCGAGGTCGGGGCGAAGGAGCGGCGAGGTCGGAGCGAGGTCGGGGCGAAGGAGCGGCGAGGTCGGGGCGAATGAGCGGCGAGGTCGGAGTGAAGGAGCGGCGAGGTCGGAGCGAGGTCGGGGCGAAGGAGCGGCGAGGTCGGGGCGAAGGAGCGGCGAGGTCGGGGCGAAGGAGCGGCCAGGTCGGGGGGAAGGAGCGGTGAGGTCGGGGCGAGGTCGGGGCGAGGTCGGGGCGAAGGAGCGGCGAGGTCGGAGCGAGGTCGGGGCGAAGGAGCGGCGAGGTCGGGGCGAGGTCGGTGCAAGGTCGGGGTGAAGGAGCGGCGAGGCCGGGGAGAAGGAGCGGCGAGGTCGGAGCGAGGTCGGGGCGAAGGAGCGGCGAGGTCGGGGCGAATGAGCGGCGAGGTCGGAACGAGGTCAGGGCGAAGGAGCGGCGAGGTCGGAGCGAGGTCGGGGCGAAGGAGCGGCGAGGTCGGGGCGAATGAGCGGCGAGGTCGGAACGAGGTCAGGGCGAAGGAGCGTTGAGGTCGGGGCGAAGGAGCGGCGAGGTCGGGGCGAGGTCGGGGCGAGGTCGGGGCGAAGGAGCGGCGAGGTCGGAGCGAGGTCGGGGCGAAGGAGCGGCGAGGTCGTGGCGAAGGAGCGGCGAGGTCGGGGCGAAGGAGCGGCGAGGTCGGAGCGAAGGAGCGGCGAGGTCGGGGCGAAGGAGCGGCGAGGTCGGGGCGAAGGAGCGGCGAGGTCGGGGCGAAGGAGCGGTGAGGTCGGGGCGAAGGAGCGGTGAGGTCGGGGCGAAGGAGCGGTGAGGTCGGGGCGAAGGAGCGGTGAGGTCGGGGCGAAGGAGCGGCCAGGTCGGGGCAAGGTCGGGGCGAGGTCGGTGCAAGGTCGGGGTGAAGGAGCGGCCAGGTCGGGGCGAGGTCGGGGCGAGGTCGGTGCAAGGTCGGGGTGAAGGAGCGGCCAGGTCGGGGCGAGGTCGGGGCGAGGTCGGTGCAAGGTCGGGGTGAAGGAGCGGCCAGGTCGGAGCGAGGTCGGGGCGAAGGAGCGGCGAGGCCGGGGGGAAGGAGCGGCGAGGTCGGGGCGAAGGAGCGGCGAGGTCGGGGCGAAGGAGCGGCGAGGTCGGGGCGAGGTCGGGGCGAGGTCGGTGCAAGGGCGGGGTGAAGGAGCGGCGAGGTCGGAGTGAGGTCGGGGCGAAGGAGCGGCCAGGTCGGGGTGAAGGAGCGGCGAGGTCGGGGCGAAGGAGCGGCGAGGTCGGGGCGAGGTCGGGGCGAGGTCGGTGCAAGGGCGGGGTGAAGGAGCGGCGAGGTCGGAGTGAGGTCGGGGCGAAGGAGCGGCCAGGTCGGAGCGAGGTCGGGGGGAAGGAGCGGCGAGGTCGGGGCGAAGAAGCGGCGAGGTCGGGGCGAAGGAGCGGCGAGGTCGGGGCGAAGAAGCGGCGAGGTCGGGGCGAAGGAGCGGCGAGGTCGGGGCGAAGGAGCGGCGAGGTCGGAGTGAAGGAGCGGCGAGGTCGGAGCGAGGTCAGGGCGAAGGAGCGGCGAGGTCGGGGCGAAGGAGCGGCGAGGTCGGGGCGAAGGAGCGGCGAGGTCGGGGCGAAGAAGCGGCCAGGTCGGGGGGAAGGAGCGGCGAGGTCGGGGCGAGGTCGGGGCGAAGGAGCGGCGAGGTCGGAGCGAGGTCGGGGCGAAGGAGCGGCGAGGTCGGAGCGAGGTCGGGGCGAAGGAGCGGCGAGGTCGGGGCGAAGGAGCGGCGAGGTCGGGGCGAATGAGCGGCGAGGTCGGAACGAGGTCAGGGCGAAGGAGCGTTGAGGTCGGGGCGAAGGAGCGGCGAGGTCGGGGCGAGGTCGGGGCGAGGTCGGGGCGAAGGAGCGGCGAGGTCGGAGCGAGGTCGGGGCGAAGGAGCGGCGAGGTCGTGGCGAAGGAGCGGCGAGGTCGGGGCGAAGGAGCGGCGAGGTCGGGGCGAAGGAGCGGCGAGGTCGGGGCGAAGGAGCGGCGAGGTCGGGGCGAGGTCGGGGCGAAGGAGCGGCCAGGTCGGGGCGAGGTCGGCGCGAAGGAGCGGCGAGGTCGGGGAGAAGGAGCGGCCAGGTCGGGGCGAGGTCGGGGTGAAGGAGCGGCGTGGTCGGAGCGAGGTCGGGACGAAGGAGGAGCGAAGGAGCGGCGAGGTCGGAGCGAAGGAGCGGCGAGGTCGGGGCGAAGGAGCGGCGAGGTCGGGGCGAAGGAGCGGCGAGGTCGGGGCGAGGTCGGAGCGAAGGAGCGGTGAGGTCGGGGCGAAGGAGCGGCGAGGTCGGGGCGAAGGAGCGGCGAGGTCGGGGCGAAGGAGCGGCGAGGTCGGGGAGAAGGAGCGGCGAGGTCGGGGCGAAGGAGCGGTGAGGTCGGGGCGAAGGAGCGGCGAGGTCGGGGCGATGGAGCGGCGAGGTCGGGGAGAAGGAGCGGCCAGGTCGGGGCGAAGGAGCGGTGAGGTCGGGGCGAAGGAGCGGCGAGGTCGGGGCGATGGAGCGGCGAGGTCGGGGAGAAGGAGCGGCCAGGTCGGGGCGATGGAGCGGCGAGGTCGGGGAGAAGGAGCGGCCAGGTCGGGGCGAGGTCGGGGCGAGGTCGGTGCAAGGTCGGGGTGAAGGAGCGGCCAGGTCGGGGCGAGGTCGGGGCGAGGTCGTTGCAAGGTCGGAGTGAAGGAGCGGCGAGGCCGGGGGCAAGGAGCGGCGAGGTCGGGGTGAAGGAGCGGCGAGGTTGGGGCGAAGGAGCGGCGAGGTCGGGGCGAGGTCGGGGCGAGGTCGGTGCAAGGGCGGGGTGAAGGAGCGGCGAGGTCGGAGTGAGGTCGGGGCGAAGGAGCGGCCAGGTCGGAGCGAGGTCGGGGGGAAGGAGCGGCGAGTTCGGAGGGAGGTCGGGGCGAAGGAGCGGCGAGGTCAGAGCGAGGTCGGGGCGAAGGAGCGGCGAGGTCGGGGCGAGGTCGGGGCGAAGGAGCGGCGAGGTCGGGGCGAAGGAGCGGCGAGGTCGGGGTGAAGGAGCGGCGAGGTCGGGGGGAAGGAGCGGTGAGGTCCGAGCGAGGTCGGGGCGAATGAGCGGCGAGGTCGGAACGAGGTCAGGGCGAAGGAGCGTTGAGGTCAGGGCGAAGGAGCGGCGAGGTCGGGGCGAATGAGCGGCGAGGTCGGAACGAGGTCAGGGCGAAGGAGCGTTGTGGTCGGGGCGAAGGAGCGGCGAGGTCGGGGCGAGGTCGGGGCGAAGGAGCGGCGAGGTCGGAGCGAGGTCGGGGCGAAGGAGCGGCGAGGTCGGGGCGAAGGAGCGGCGAGGTCGGGGCGAGGTCGGGGCGAAGGAGCGGCGAGGTCGGGGTGAAGGAGCGGCGAGGTCGGGGGGAAGGAGCGGTGAGGTCGGAGCGAGGTCGGGGCGAATGAGCGGCGAGGTCGGAACGAGGTCAGGGCGAAGGAGCGTTGTGGTCGGGGCGAAGGAGCGGCGAGGTCGGGGCGAGGTCGGGGCGAGGTCGGGGCGAAGGAGCGGCGAGGTCGGGGCGAGGTCGGGGCGAAGGAGCGGCCAGGTCGGGGCGAAGGAGCGGCGAGGTCGGGGCGAGGTCGGGGCGAGGTCGGGGCGAAGGAGCGGCGAGGTCGGGGCGAGGTCGGGGCGAAGGAGCGGCCAGGTCGGGGCGAAGGAGCGGCGAGGTCGGGGCGAGGTCGGGGCGAAGGAGCGGCGAGGCCGGGGTGAAGGAGCGGCGAGGTCGGGGTGAAGGAGCGGCGAGGTCGGAGCGAGGTCGGGGCGAAGGAGCGGCGAGGCCGGGGCGAAGGAGCGGCGAGGTCGGGGCGAAGGAGCGGCGAGGTCGGGGCGAGGTCGGGGCGAGGTCGGTGCAAGGGCGGGGTGAAGGAGCGGCGAGGTCGGAGTGAGGTCGGGGCGAAGGAGCGGCCAGGTCGGAGCGAGGTCGGGGGGAAGGAGCGGCGAGGTCGGGGCGAAGAAGCGGCGAGGTCGGGGCGAAGGAGCGGCGAGGTCGGAGCGAGGTCGGGGCGAAGGAGCGGCGAGGTCGGGGCGAAGGAGCGGCGAGGTCGGAGTGAAGGAGCGGCCAGGTCGGGGGGAAGGAGCGGTGAGGTCGGGGCGAGGTCGGGGCGAAGGAGCGGCGAGGTCGGGGCGAAGGAGCGTTGAGGTCGGGTCGAAGGAGCGGCGAGGTCGGGGCGAGGTCGGGGCGAGGTCGGGGCGAAGGAGCGGCGAGGTCGGAGCGAGGTCGGGGCGAAGGAGCGGCGAGGTCGGGGCGAAGGAGCGGCGAGGTCGGGGCGAAGAAGCGGCGAGGTCGGGGCGAAGGAGCGGCCAGGTCGGGGGGAAGGAGCGGTGAGGTCGGGGCGAGGTCGGGGCGAGGTCGGGTACGAAGGAGCGGCGAGGTCGGAGCGAGGTCGGGGCGAAGGAGCGGCGAGGTCGGGGCGAAGGAGCGGCGAGGTCGGGGCGAATGAGCGGCGAGGTCGGAACGAGGTCAGGGCGAAGGAGCGTTGAGGTCGGGGCGAAGGAGCGGCGAGGTCGGGGCGAGGTCGGGGCGAGGTCGGGGCGAAGGAGCGGCGAGGTCGGAGCGAGGTCGGGGCGAAGGAGCGGCGAGGTCGTGGCGACGGAGCGGCGAGGTCGGGGCGAAGGAGCGGCGAGGTCGGGGCGAAGGAGCGGCGAGGTCGGGGCGAAGGAGCGGCGAGGTCGGGGCGAAGGAGCGGCGAGGTCGGGGCGAAGGAGCGGCGAGGTCGGGGCGAAGGAGCGGCGAGGTCGGGGCGAGGTCGGGGCGAAGGAGCGGCCAGGTCGGGGCGAGGTCGGCGCGAAGGAGCGGCGAGGTCGGGGAGAAGGAGCGGCCAGGTCGGGGCGAGGTCGGGGTGAAGGAGCGGCGTGGTCGGAGCGAGGTCGGGACGAAGGAGGAGCGAAGGAGCGGCGAGGTCGGGGCGAAGGAGCGGCGAGGTCGGGGCGAAGGAGCGGCGAGGTCGGGGCGAGGTCGGGGCGAGGTCGGGACGAAGGAGGAGCGAAGGAGCGGCGAGGTCGGGGCGAAGGAGCGGCGAGGTCGGGGCGAGGTCGGAGCGAAGGAGCGGTGAGGTCGGGGCGAAGGAGCGGCGAGGTCGGGGCGAAGGAGCGGCGAGGTCGGGGCGAAGGAGCGGCGAGGTCGGGGAGAAGGAGCGGCCAGGTCGGGGCGAGGTCGGGGCGAGGTCGGTGCAAGGTCGGGGTGAAGGAGCGGCCAGGTCGGGGCGAGGTCGGGGCGAGGTCGTTGCAAGGTCGGAGTGAAGGAGCGGCGAGGCCGGGGGCAAGGAGCGGCGAGGTCGGGGTGAAGGAGCGGCGAGGTCGGGGCGAAGGAGCGGCGAGGTCGGGGCGAGGTCGGGGCGAGGTCGGTGCAAGGGCGGGGTGAAGGAGCGGCGAGGTCGGAGTGAGGTCGGGGCGAAGGAGCGGCCAGGTCGGAGCGAGGTCGGGGGGAAGGAGCGGCGAGTTCGGAGGGAGGTCGGGGCGAAGGAGCGGCGAGGTCAGAGCGAGGTCGGGGCGAAGGAGCGGCGAGGTCGGGGCGAGGTCGGGGCGAAGGAGCGGCGAGGTCGGGGCGAAGGAGCGGCGAGGTCGGAACGAGGTCAGGGCGAAGGAGCGTTGAGGTCAGGGCGAAGGAGCGGCGAGGTCGGGGCGAATGAGCGGCGAGGTCGGAACGAGGTCAGGGCGAAGGAGCGTTGTGGTCGGGGCGAAGGAGCGGCGAGGTCGGGGCGAGGTCGGGGCGAGGTCGGGGCGAAGGAGCGGCGAGGTCGGGGCGAGGTCGGGGCGAGGTCGGGGCGAAGGAGCGGCGAGGTCGGGGCGAGGTCGGGGCGAAGGAGCGGCGAGGTCGGGGCGAGGTCGGGGCGAGGTCGGGGCGAAGGAGCGGCGAGGTCGGGGCGAGGTCGGGGCGAAGGAGCGCCCAGGTCAGGGCGAAGGAGCGGCGAGGTCGGGGCGAGGTCGGGGCGAAGGAGCGGCGAGGCCGGGGTGAAGGAGCGGCGAGGTCGGGGTGAAGGAGCGGCGAGGTCGGAGCGAGGTCAGGGCGAAGGAGCGGCGAGGTCGGAGCGAGGTCGGGGCGAAGGAGCGGCGAGGTCCGGGCGAAGGAGCGGCGAGGTCGGGGCGAAGGAGCGGCGAGGTCGGGGCGAAGGAGCGGCGAGGTCGTGGCGGAGGAGCGGCGAGGTCGGGGCGAAGGAGCGGCGAGGTCGGGGCGAAGGAGCGGCGAGGTCGGAGCGAAGGAGCGGCGAGGTCGGGGCGAAGGAGCGGCGAGGTCGGGGCGAAGGAGCGGCGAGGTCGTGGCGGAGGAGCGGCGAGGTCGGGGCGAAGGAGCGGCGAGGCCGGGGTGTAGGAGTGGCCAGGTCGGGGCGAGGTCGGGGCGAAGGAGCGGCGAGGTCGGGGCGAGCTCGGGGCGAAGGAGCGGCGAGGCCGGGGTGAAGGAGCGGCGAGGTCGGAGCGAGGTCGGGGCGAAGGAGTGGCCAGGTCGGGGCGAGGTCGGGGCGAAGGAGCGGCGAGGCCGGGGTGAAGGAGCGGCGAGGTCGGAGCGAGGTCGGGGCGAAGGAGCGGCGAGGTAGGGGCGAAGGAGTGGCCAAGTCGGGGCGAGGTCGGGGTGAAGGAGCGGCGAGGTCGGAGCGAGGTCGGGGCGAAGGAGCGGCGAGGTAGGGGCGAGGTCGGGGCGAAGGAGCGGCGAGGTCGGGGCGAAGGAGCGGCGAGGCCGGGGTGAAGGAGTGACCAGGTCGGGGCGAGGTCGGGGCGAAGGAGCGGCGAGGCCGGGGTGAAGGAGCGGCGAGGCCGGGGTGAAGGAGTGACCAGGTCGGGGCGAGGTCGGGGCGAAGGAGCGGCGAGGTCGGGGCGAAGGAGCGGCGAGGCCGGGGTGAAGGAGTGACCAGGTCGGGGCGAGGTCGGGGCGAAGGAGCGGCGAGGCCGGGGTGAAGGAGCGGCGAGGTCGGAGCGAGGTCGGGGCGAAGGAGCGGCGAGGTCGGGGTGAAGGAGTGGCCAGGTCGGGGTGAAGGAGCGGCGAGGTCGGGGCGAAGGAGCGGCGAGGCCGGGGTGAAGGAGCGGCGAGGTCGGGGCGAAGGAGCGGCGAGGTCGGAGCGAGGTCGGGGCGAAGGAGCGGCGAGGTCGGAGCGAGGTCGGGGCGAAGGAGCGGCGAGGTCGGGGGGAAGGAGCGTCGAGGTCGGGGCGAAGGAGAGGTGAGGTCGGGGCGAAGGAGCGGCGAGGTCGGGGCGAAGGAGAGGTGAGGTCGGGGCGAAGGAGCGGCGAGTTCGGGGCGGAGGAGCGGCGAGGTCGGGGCGAAGGAGCGGCGAGTTCGGGGCGAAGGAGCGGCGAGGTCGGGGCGAAGGAGCGGCGAGGTCGGGGCGAAGGAGCGGCGAGGTCGGGGCGAAGGAGCGGCGAGGTCGGGGGGAAGGAGCGTCGAGGTCGGGGCGAAGGAGCGGCGAGGTCGTGGCGGAGGAGCGGCGAGGTCGGAGCGAGGTCGGGGCGAAGGAGCGGCGAGGTCGGGGCGAAGGAGCGGCGAGGTCGGGGCGAAGGAGCGGCGAGGTCGGGGCGAAGGAGCGGCGAGGTCGGGGCGAAGGAGCGGCGAGGTCGGGGGGAAGGAGCGTCGAGGTCGGGGCGAAGGAGCGGCGAGGTCGTGGCGGAGGAGCGGCGAGGTCGGAGCGAGGTCGGGGCGAAGGAGCGGCGAGGTCGGGGCGAAGGAGCGGCGAGGTCGGGGCGAAGGAGCGGCGAGGTCGGGGCGAAGGAGCGGCGAGGTCGGGGCGAAGGAGCGGCGAGGTCGTGGCGGAGGAGCGGCGAGGTCGGGGCGTAGGAGCGGCGAGGTCGTGGCGGAGGAGCGGCGAGGTCGGGGCGAAGGAGCGGCGAGGTCGGGGCGAAGGAGCGGCGAGGTCGTGGCGGAGGAGCGGCGAGGTCGGGGCGAAGGAGCGGCGAGGTCGGGGCGAAGGAGCGGCGAGGTCGGGCCCAGGAGCGGCGAGGTCGTGGCGGAGGAGCGGCGAGGTCGTGGCGGAGGAGCGGCGAGGTCGGGGCGAAGGAGCGGCGAGGTCGGGCCCAGGAGCGGCGAGGTCGGAGCGAAGGAGCGGCGAGGTCGGGGCGAAGGAGCGGCGAGGTCGGGGCGAAGGAGCGGCGAGGTCGGGGCGAAGGAGCGGCGAGGTCGGGGCGGAGGAGCGGCGAGGTCGGGGCGAAGGAGCGGCGAGGCCGGGGTGAAGGAGCGGCGAGGTCGGAGCGAGGTCGGGGCGAAGGAGCGGCGAGGTCGGGGCGAAGGAGCGGCGAGGTCGGGGTGAAGGAGCGGCGAGGTCGGGGCGAAGGAGCGGCGAGGCCGGGGTGAAGGAGCGGCGAGGTCGGGGCGAAGGAGCGGCGAGGCCGGGGCGAAGGAGCGGCGAGGTCGGGGCGAAGGAGCGGCGAGTTCGGGGCGAAGGAGAGGCCAGGTCGGGGCGAAGGAGCGGCGAGGTCGGGGCGAAGGAGCGGCGAGGTCGGGGGGAAGGAGCGGCGAGGTCGGGGGGAAGGAGCGTCGAGGTCGGGGCGAAGGAGCGGCGAGGTCGTGGCGGAGGAGCGGCGAGGTCGGAGCGAGGCCGGGGCGAAGGAGCGGCGAGGTCGGGGCGAAGGAGCGGCGAGGTCGGGGCGAAGGAGCGGCGAGGTCGGGGCGAAGGAGCGGCGAGGTCGGGGCGAAGGAGCGGCGAGGTCGGGGCGAAGGAGCGGCGAGGTCGGGGCGAAGGAGCGGCGAGGTCGGGGCGAAGGAGCGGCGAGGTCGTGGCGGAGTAGCGGCGAGGTCGGGGCGAAGGAGCGGCGAGGTCGGGGCGAAGGAGCGGCGAGGTCGGGGCGAAGGAGAGGCCAGGTCGGGGCGAGGTCAGGGCGAGGTCGGTGCAAGGTCGGGGCGAAGGAGCGGCGAGTTCGGGGCGAGGTCGGGGTGAAGGAGCGGCGAGGTCGGAGCGAGGTCGGGGCGAAGGAGCGGCGAGGTCGGAGCGAGGTCGGGGCGAAGGAGCGGCGAGTTCGGGGCGAGGTCGGGGTGAGGTCGGGGCGAAGGAGCGGCGAGGTCGGAGCGAGGTCGCGGCGAAGGAGCGGCGAGTTCGGGGCGAGGTCGGGGTGAGGTCGGGGCGAAGGAGCGGCGAGGTCGGAGCGAGGTCGGGGTGAGGTCGGGGCGAAGGAGCGGCGAGGTCGGGGTGAAGGAGCGGCGAGGTCGGGGCGAGGTCGGGGCGAAGGAGCGGCGAGGTCGGGGCGAGGTCGGGGTGAAGGAGCGGCGAGGTCGGGGCGAGGTCGGGGTGAGGTCGGGGTGAGGTCGGGGTGAGGTCGGGGTGAAGGAGAGGCGAGGTCGGGGCGAGGTCGGGGCGAAGGAGGGGCGAGGTCGGGGCGAGGTCGGGGTGAAGGAGCGGCGAGGTCGGGGCGAGGTCGGGGCGAGGTCAGTGCAAGGTCGGGGCGAAGGAGCGGCGAGGTCGGGGCGAGGTCGGGGCGAGGTCGGGGTGAAGGAGCGGCAAGGTCGGGGCGAGGTCGGGGTGAAGGAGCGGCGAGGTCGGGGCGAAGGAGCGGCGAGGTCTGGGCGAGGTCGGGGCGAGGTCGGAGCGAGGTCGGGGCGAAGGAGCGGCGAGGTCGGTGGGAAGGAGCGGCGAGGTCGGGGCGAGGTCGGGGCGAAGGAGCGGCGAGGTCGGGGCGAAGGAGCGGCCAGGTCGGGGCGAACGAGCGGCGAGGTAGGGGCGAGGTCGGGGCGAAGGAGCGGCGAGGCCGGGGTGAAGGAGCGGCGAGGTCGGGGCGAAGGAGCGGCCAGGTCGGGGCGAGGTCGGGGCGAAGGAGCGGCCAGGTCGGGGCGAAGGAGCGGCGAGGTCGGGGCGAGGTCGGGGCGAAGGAGCGGCGAGGCCGGGGTGAAGGAGCGGCGAGGTCGGGGTGAAGGAGCGGCGAGGTCGGAGCGAGGTCGGGGCGAAGGAGCGGCGAGGTCGGGGCGAATGAGCGGCGAGGCCGGGGCGAAGGAGCGGCGAGGTCGGGGCGAAGGAGCGGCGAGGTGCGAAGGAGAGCTGGCGAGGTCGGGGCGAAGGAGCGGCGAGGTCGGGGCGAAGGAGCGGCGAGGTCGGGGCGAAGGGAGCGCGCGAGGGTCGTAGCGAGGAGCGGCTCGAGGTCGGGCGAGAGGAGGCGGCGAGGCCGGGGTTAGGAGTGGCCAGGTCGGGGCGAGGTCGGGGCGAAGGAGCGGCCGAGGTCGGGGCGAGCTCGGGCGAAGGAGCGGCGAGGCCGGGGTGAAGGAGCGGCGAGGTCGGAGCGAGG
Source organism: Pristiophorus japonicus (assembly GCF_044704955.1). NCBI lineage: Eukaryota > Metazoa > Chordata > Chondrichthyes > Pristiophoridae > Pristiophorus > Pristiophorus japonicus. Next base: position 87,011 of record NW_027250813.1, on the reverse strand, counting down.
TCGGGCGAAGGAGTGGCGAGGTCGGAGCGAGGTCGGGGCGAAGGAGCGGCGAGGTCGGGGCGAAGAGTCGGCGAGGCCGGGGTGAAGGAGCGGCGAGGTCGGAGCGAAGGAGCGGCGAGGCCGGGGTGAAGGAGCGGCGAGGTCGGAGCGAGGTCGGGGCGAAGGAGCGGCGAGGTCGGGGCGAAGGAGCGCGAGGCCGGGGTGAAGGAGCGCGAGGTCGGAGCGGAGGTCGGGGCGAAGGAGCGTCGAGGTAGGGGCGAGGAGTGGCCAGGTCGGGGCGAGGTCGGGGCGAAGGAGCGGCGAGGTAGGGGCGAAGGAGCGGCGAGGTCGGGGTGAAGGAGCGGCGAGGTAGGGGCGAAGGAGCGGCGAGGTCGGGGCGAGGTCGGAGCGAGGTCGGGGCGAAGGAGCGGCGAGGTCGGGGCGAAGGAGCGGCGAGGTCGGGGCGAGGTCGGTGCAAGGTCGGGGTGAAGGAGCGGCGAGGTCGGGGCGAAGGAGCGGCGAGGTCGGAGCGAGGTCGGGGCGAAGTAGCGGCGAGTTCGGGGCGAGGTCGGGGTGAGGTCGGGGCGAAGGAGAGGCGAGGTCGGAGCGAGGTCGGGGCGAAGGAGCGGCGAGTTCGGGACGAGGTCGGGGTGAGGTCGGGGCGAAGGAGCGGCGAGGTCGGAGCGAGGTCGGGGCGAAGGAGCGGCGAGTTCGGGGCGAGGTCGGGGTGAGGTCGGGGCGAAGGAGCGGCGAGGTCGGAGCGAGGTCGGGGCGAAGGAGCGGCGAGGTCGGGGTGAAGGAGCGGCGAGGTCGGAGCGAGGTCGGGGCGAAGGAGCGGCGAGGCCGGGGCGAAGGAGCGGCGAGTTCGGGGCGAAGGAGCGGCGAGTTCGGGGCGAAGGAGCGGCGAGGTCGGGGCGAAGGAGCGGTGAGGTCGGGGCGAAGGAGCGGCGAGGTCGGGGCGAAGGAGCGGCGAGGCCGGGGTGAAGGAGCGGAGAGGTCGGGGCGAAGGAGCGGCGAGGTAGGGGCGAAGGAGTGGCCAGGTCGGGGCGAGGTCGGGGCGAAGGAGCGGCGAGGTAGGGGCGAAGGAGTGGCCAGGTCGGGGCGAGGTCGGGGCGAAGGAGCGGCGAGGTCGGGGCGAAGGAGCGGCGAGGCCGGGGTGAAGGAGTGACCAGGTCGGGGCGAGGTCGGGGCGAAGGAGCGGCGAGGCCGGGGTGAAGGAGCGGCGAGGTCGGAGCGAGGTCGGGGCGAAGGAGCGGCGAGGTAGGGGCGAAGGAGTGGCCAGGTCGGGGCGAGGTCGGGGCGAAGGAGCGGCGAGGCCGGGGTGAAGGAGCGGCGAGGTCGGAGCGAGGTCGGGGCGAAGGAGCGGCGAGGTCGGGGTGAAGGAGTGGCCAGGTCGGGGTGAAGGAGCGGCGAGGTCGGGGCGAAGGAGCGGCGAGGCCGGGGTGAAGGAGCGGCGAGGTCGGGGCGAAGGAGCGGCGAGGTCGGAGCGAGGTCGGGGCGAAGGAGCGGCGAGGCCGGGGCGAAGGAGCGGCGAGGTCGGGGCGAAGGAGAGGCGAGGTCGTGGCGGAGGAGCGGCGAGGTCGGGGCGAAGGAGCGGCGAGGTCGGGGCGAAGGAGCGGCGAGGTCGGGGGGAAGGAGCGTCGAGGTCGGGGCGAAGGAGCGGCGAGGTCGTGGCGGAGGAGCGGCGAGGTCGGGGCGAAGGAGCGGCGAGGTCGTGGCGGAGGAGCGGCGAGGTCGGGGCGAAGGAGCGGCGAGGTCGGGGCGAAGGAGCGGCGAGGTCGTGGCGGAGGAGCGGCGAGGTCGGGGCGAAGGAGCGGCGAGGCCGGGGTGAAGGAGCGGCGAGGTCGGAGCGAAGGAGCGGCGAGGTCGGGGCGAAGGAGCGGCGAGGTCGTGGCGGAGGAGCGGCGAGGTCGGGGCGAAGGAGCGGCGAGGTCGGGGCGAAGGAGCGGCGAGGTCGGGGCGAAGGAGCGGCGAGGTCGGGGCGAAGGAGCGGCGAGGTCGTGGCGGAGGAGCGGCGAGGTCGGGGCGAAGGAGCGGCGAGGCCGGGGTGAAGGAGCGGCGAGGTCGGAGCGAGGTCGGGGCGAAGGAGCGGCGAGGTCGGGGCGAAGGAGCGGCGAGGTCGTGGCGGAGGAGCGGCGAGGTCGGGGCGAAGGAGCGGCGAGGTCGGGGCGAAGGAGCGGCGAGGTCGGGGGGAAGGAGCGTCGAGGTCGGGGCGAAGGAGCGGCGAGGTCGTGGCGGAGGAGCGGCGAGGTCGGGGCGAAGGAGCGGCGAGGTCGGGCCCAGGAGCGGCGAGGTCGGGGCGAAGGAGCGGCGAGGTCGGGGCGAAGGAGCGGCGAGGTCGTGGCGGAGGAGCGGCGAGGTCGGGGCGAAGGAGCGGCGAGGCCGGGGTGAAGGAGCGGCGAGGTCGGAGCGAGGTCGGGGCGAAGGAGCGGCGAGGTCGGGGTGAAGGAGCGGCGAGGCCGGGGCGAAGGAGCGGCGAGGTAGGGGCGAAGGAGCGGCGAGGCGGGGCGAAGGAGCGGCGAGGTAGGGGCGAAGGAGCGGCGAGGCCGGGGCGAAGGAGCGGCGAGGTCGTGGCGGAGGAGCGGCGAGGTCGGGGCGAAGGAGCGGCGAGGCCGGGGTGAAGGAGCGGCGAGGTCGGGGCGAAGGAGCGGCGAGGCCGGGGCGAAGGAGCGGCCAGGTCGGGGCGAAGGAGCGGCGAGTTCGGGGCGAAGGAGAGGCCAGGTCGGGGCGAAGGAGCGGCGAGGTCGGGGCGAAGGAGCGGCGAGGTCGGGGGGAAGGAGCGGCGAGGTCGGGGCGAAGGAGCGGCGAGGTCGGGGCGAAGGAGCGGCGAGGTCGTGGCGGAGGAGCGGCGAGGTCGGGGTGAAGGAGCGGCGAGGTCGGGGCGAAGGAGCGGCGAGGTCGGGGCGAAGGAGCGGCGAGGTCGGGGAGAAGGAGCGGCGAGGTCGGGCCAAGGAGCGGCGAGTTCGGGGCGAAGGAGCGGCGAGGTCGGGGCGAAGGAGCGGCGAGGTCGGGGCGAAGGAGCGGCGAGGTCGGGGCGAAGGAGCGGCGAGGTCGTGGCGGAGGAGCGGCGAGGTCGGGGCGAAGGAGCGGCGAGGTCGGGGCGAAGGAGCGGCGAGGTCGGGGCGAAGGAGAGGCCAGGTCGGGGCGAGGTCAGGGCGAGGTCGGTGCAAGGTCGGGGCGAAGGAGCGGCGAGTTCGGGGCGAAGGAGCGGCGAGTTCGGGGCGAGGTCGGGGTGAAGGAGCGGCGAGGCCGGGGTGAAGGAGTGACCAGGTCGGGGCGAAGGAGCGGCGAGGCCGGGGTGAAGGAGCGGCGAGGCCGGGGTGAAGGAGCGGCGAGGTCGGAGCGAGGTCGGGGCGAAGGAGCGGCGAGGTCGGGGCGAAGGAGCGGCGAGGCCGGGGCGAAGGAGCGGCGAGGTCGGGGCGAAGGAGCGGCGAGGTCGGGGCGAAGGAGCGGCGAGGCCGGGGCGAAGGAGCGGCGAGGTCGGGGCGAAGGAGCGGCGAGGTCAGGGCGAAGGAGCGGCGAGGTCGGGGCGAAGGAGCGGCGAGGCCGGGGCGAAGGAGCGGCGAGGTCGGGGCGAAGGAGCGGCGAGGTCGGGGCGAAGGAGCGGCGAGGTCGGGGCGAAGGAGCGGCGAGGTCGGGGCGAAGGAGCGGCGAGGTCGGGGCGAAGGAGCGGCGAGGTCGTGGCGGAGGAGCGGCGAGGTCGGGGCGAAGGAGCGGCGAGGCCGGGGTGTAGGAGTGGCCAGGTCGGGGCGAGGTCGGGGCGAAGGAGCGGCGAGGTCGGGGCGAGCTCGGGGCGAAGGAGCGGCGAGGCCGGGGTGAAGGAGCGGCGAGGTCGGAGCGAGGTCGGGGCGAAGGAGTGGCCAGGTCGGGGCGAGGTCGGGGCGAAGGAGCGGCGAGGTCGGAGCGAGGTCGGGGCGAAGGAGCGGCGAGGTCGGAGCGAGGTCGGGGCGAAGGAGCGGCGAGGTAGGGGCGAAGGAGTGGCCAGGTCGGGGCGAGGTCGGGGCGAAGGAGCGGCGAGGTAGGGGCGAAGGAGCGGCGAGGCCGGGGTGAAGGAGCGGCGAGGTCGGAGCGAGGTCGGGGCGAAGGAGCGGCGAGGCCGGGGTGAAGGAGCGGCGAGGTAGGGGCGAAGGAGCGGCGAGGTCGGGGCGAGGTCGGAGCGAGGTCGGGGCGAAGGAGCGGCGAGGTAGGGGCGAGGTCGGGGCGAAGGAGCGGCGAGGTAGGGGCGAAGGAGCGGCGAGGCCGGGGTGAAGGAGCGGCGAGGTCGGAGCGAGGTCGGGGCGAAGGAGCGGCGAGGTAGGGGCGAAGGAGCGGCGAGGCCGGGGCGAAGGAGCGGCGAGGTAGGGGCGAAGGAGTGGCCAGGTCGGGGCGAGGTCGGGGCGAAGGAGCGGCGAGGTCGGGGCGAAGGAGCGGCGAGGTCGGGGCGAGGTCGGGGCGAAGGAGCGGCGAGGTCGGGGCGAAGGAGCGGCGAGGTCGGGGCGAAGGAGCGGCGAGGTCGGGGGGAAGGAGCGTCGAGGTCGGGGCGAAGGAGCGGCGAGGTCGTGACGGAGGAGCGGCGAGGTCGGGGCGAGGTCGGGGCGAAGGAGGGGCGAGGTCGGGGCGAGGTCGGGGCGAAGGAGGGGCGAGGTCGGGGCGAGGTCGGGGTGAAGGAGCGGCGAGGTCGGGGCGAGGTCGGGGTGAAGGAGGGGCGAGGTTGGGGCTAGGTCGGGGCGAAGGAGCGGCGAGGTCGGGGCTAGGTCGGGGCGAGGTCAGTGCAAGGTCGGGGCGAAGGAGCGGCGAGGTCGGGGCGAGGTCGGGGCGAGGTCGGGGTGAAGGAGCGGCAAGGTCGGGGCGAGGTCGGGGTGAAGGAGCGGCGAGGTCGGGGCGAAGGAGCGGCGAGGTCTGGGCGAGGTCGGGGCGAGGTCGGAGCGAGGTCGGGGCGAAGGAGCGGCGAGGTCGGTGGGAAGGAGCGGCGAGGTCGGGGCGAGGTCGGGGCGAAGGAGCGGCGAGGTCGGGGCGAAGGAGCGGCCAGGTCGGGGCGAAGGAGCGGCCAGGTCGGGGCGAGGTCGGGGCGAAGGAGCGGCCAGGTCGGGGCGAAGGAGCGGCGAGGTCGGGGCGAGGTCGGGGCGAAGGAGCGGCGAGGCCGGGGCGAAGGAGCGGCGAGGTCGGGGTGAAGGAGCGGCGAGGTCGGAGCGAGGTCGGGGCGAAGGAGCGGCGAGGTCGGGGCGAAGGAGCGGCGAGGCCGGGGCGAAGGAGCGGCGAGGTCGGGGCGAAGGAGCGGCGAGGTCGGGGCGAAGGAGCGGCGAGGTCGGGGCGAAGGAGCGGCGAGGTCGGGGCGAAGGAGCGGCGAGGTCGGGGCGAAGGAGCGGCGAGGTCGTGGCGGAGGAGCGGCGAGGTCGGGGCGAAGGAGCGGCGAGGCCGGGGTGTAGGAGTGGCCAGGTCGGGGCGAGGTCGGGGCGAAGGAGCGGCGAGGTCGGGGCGAGCTCGGGGCGAAGGAGCGGCGAGGCCGGGGTGAAGGAGCGGCGAGGTCGGAGCGAGGTCGGGGCGAAGGAGTGGCCAGGTCGGAGCGAAGGAGCGGCGAGGCCGGGGTGAAGGAGCGGCGAGGTCGGAGCGAGGTCGGGGCGAAGGAGCGGCGAGGTCGGGGCGAAGGAGCGGCGAGGCCGGGGTGAAGGAGCGGCGAGGTCGGAGCGAGGTCGGGGCGAAGGAGCGGCGAGGTAGGGGCGAAGGAGTGGCCAGGTCGGGGCGAGGTCGGGGCGAAGGAGCGGCGAGGTCGTGGCGGAGGAGCGGCGAGGTCGGGGCGAAGGAGCGGCGAGGTCGTGGCGGAGTAGCGGCGAGGTCGGGGCGAAGGAGCGGCGAGGTCGGGGCGAAGGAGCGGCGAGGTCGGGGCGAAGGAGAGGCCAGGTCGGGGCGAGGTCAGGGCGAGGTCGGTGCAAGGTCGGGGCGAAGGAGCGGCGAGGTCGGTGCAAGGTCGGGGCGAAGGAGCGGCGAGTTCGGGGCGAGGTCGGGGTGAAGGAGCGGCGAGGTCGGAGCGAGGTCGGGGCGAAGGAGCGGCGAGGTCGGAGCGAGGTCGGGGTGAGGTCGGGGCGAAGGAGCGGCGAGGTCGGGGTGAAGGAGCGGCGAGGTCGGGGCGAGGTCGGGGCGAAGGAGCGGCGAGGTCGGGGCGAGGTCGGGGTGAAGGAGCGGCGAGGTCGGGGCGAGGTCGGGGTGAAGGAGGGGCGAGGTTGGGGCTAGGTCGGGGCGAAGGAGCGGCGAGGTCGGGGCTAGGTCGGGGCGAGGTCAGTGCAAGGTCGGGGCGAAGGAGCGGCGAGGTCGGGGCGAGGTCGGGGCGAGGTCGGGGTGAAGGAGCGGCAAGGTCGGGGCGAGGTCGGGGTGAAGGAGCGGCGAGGTCGGGGCGAAGGAGCGGCGAGGTCGGGGCGAGGTCGGGGCGAAGGAGCGGCGAGGTCGGGGCGAGGTCGGGGCGAAGGAGCGGCGAGGCCGGGGTGAAGGAGCGGCGAGGTCGGGGTGAAGGAGCGGCGAGGTCGGAGCGAGGTCGGGGCGAAGGAGCGGCGAGGCCGGGGCGAAGGAGCGGCGAGGTCGGGGCGAAGGAGCGGCGAGGTCAGGGCGAAGGAGCGGCGAGGTCGGGGCGAAGGAGCGGCGAGGCCGGGGCGAAGGAGCGGCGAGGTCAGGGCGAAGGAGCGGCGAGGTCGGGGAGAAGGAGCGGCGAGGTCAGGGCGAAGGAGCGGCGAGGTCGGGGCGAAGGAGCGGCGAGGTCGGGGCGAAGGAGCGGCGAGGTCAGGGCGAAGGAGCGGCGAGGTCGGGGCGAAGGAGCGGCGAGGCCGGGGCGAAGGAGCGGCGAGGTCGGGGCGAAGGAGCGGCGAGGTCGGGGCGAAGGAGCGGCGAGGCCGGGGCGAAGGAGCGGCGAGGTCGGGGCGAAGGAGCGGCGAGGTCAGGGCGAAGGAGCGGCGAGGTCGGGGCGAAGGAGCGGCGAGGCCGGGGCGAAGGAGCGGCGAGGTCGGGGCGAAGGAGCGGCGAGGTCGGGGCGAAGGAGCGGCGAGGTCGGGGCGAAGGAGCGGCGAGGTCGGGGCGAAGGAGCGGCGAGGTCGGGGCGAAGGAGCGGCGAGGTCGTGGCGGAGGAGCGGCGAGGTCGGGGCGAAGGAGCGGCGAGGCCGGGGTGTAGGAGTGGCCAGGTCGGGGCGAGGTCGGGGCGAAGGAGCGGCGAGGTCGGGGCGAGCTCGGGGCGAAGGAGCGGCGAGGCCGGGGTGAAGGAGCGGCGAGGTCGGAGCGAGGTCGGGGCGAAGGAGTGGCCAGGTCGGGGCGAGGTCGGGGCGAAGGAGCGGCGAGGTCGGAGCGAGGTCGGGGCGAAGGAGCGGCGAGGTCGGAGCGAGGTCGGGGCGAAGGAGCGGCGAGGTAGGGGCGAAGGAGTGGCCAGGTCGGGGCGAGGTCGGGGCGAAGGAGCGGCGAGGTAGGGGCGAAGGAGCGGCGAGGCCGGGGTGAAGGAGCGGCGAGGTCGGAGCGAGGTCGGGGCGAAGGAGCGGCGAGGCCGGGGTGAAGGAGCGGCGAGGTAGGGGCGAAGGAGCGGCGAGGTCGGGGCGAGGTCGGAGCGAGGTCGGGGCGAAGGAGCGGCGAGGTAGGGGCGAGGTCGGGGCGAAGGAGCGGCGAGGCCGGGGTGAAGGAGCGGCGAGGTCGGAGCGAAGGAGCGGCGAGGTAGGGGCGAAGGAGCGGCGAGGCCGGGGTGAAGGAGCGGCGAGGTCGGAGCGAGGTCGGGGCGAAGGAGCGGCGAGGTAGGGGCGAAGGAGCGGCGAGGCCGGGGCGAAGGAGCGGCGAGGTAGGGGCGAAGGAGTGGCCAGGTCGGGGCGAGGTCGGGGCGAAGGAGCGGCGAGGTCGGGGCGAAGGAGCGGCGAGGTCGGGGCGAGGTCGGGGCGAAGGAGCGGCGAGGTCGGGGCGAAGGAGCGGCGAGGTCGGGGCGAAGGAGCGGCGAGGTCGGGGGGAAGGAGCGTCGAGGTCGGGGCGAAGGAGCGGCGAGGTCGTGACGGAGGAGCGGCGAGGTCGGGGCGAGGTCGGGGCGAAGGAGGGGCGAGGTCGGGGCGAGGTCGGGGCGAAGGAGGGGCGAGGTCGGGGCGAGGTCGGGGTGAAGGAGCGGCGAGGTCGGGGCGAGGTCGGGGTGAAGGAGGGGCGAGGTTGGGGCTAGGTCGGGGCGAAGGAGCGGCGAGGTCGGGGCTAGGTCGGGGCGAGGTCAGTGCAAGGTCGGGGCGAAGGAGCGGCGAGGTCGGGGCGAGGTCGGGGCGAGGTCGGGGTGAAGGAGCGGCAAGGTCGGGGCGAGGTCGGGGTGAAGGAGCGGCGAGGTCGGGGCGAAGGAGCGGCGAGGTCTGGGCGAGGTCGGGGCGAGGTCGGAGCGAGGTCGGGGCGAAGGAGCGGCGAGGTCGGTGGGAAGGAGCGGCGAGGTCGGGGCGAGGTCGGGGCGAAGGAGCGGCGAGGTCGGGGCGAAGGAGCGGCCAGGTCGGGGCGAAGGAGCGGCCAGGTCGGGGCGAGGTCGGGGCGAAGGAGCGGCCAGGTCGGGGCGAAGGAGCGGCGAGGTCGGGGCGAGGTCGGGGCGAAGGAGCGGCGAGGCCGGGGCGAAGGAGCGGCGAGGTCGGGGTGAAGGAGCGGCGAGGTCGGAGCGAGGTCGGGGCGAAGGAGCGGCGAGGTCGGGGCGAAGGAGCGGCGAGGCCGGGGCGAAGGAGCGGCGAGGTCGGGGCGAAGGAGCGGCGAGGTCGGGGCGAAGGAGCGGCGAGGTCGGGGCGAAGGAGCGGCGAGGTCGGGGCGAAGGAGCGGCGAGGTCGGGGCGAAGGAGCGGCGAGGTCGTGGCGGAGGAGCGGCGAGGTCGGGGCGAAGGAGCGGCGAGGCCGGGGTGTAGGAGTGGCCAGGTCGGGGCGAGGTCGGGGCGAAGGAGCGGCGAGGTCGGGGCGAGCTCGGGGCGAAGGAGCGGCGAGGCCGGGGTGAAGGAGCGGCGAGGTCGGAGCGAGGTCGGGGCGAAGGAGTGGCCAGGTCGGAGCGAAGGAGCGGCGAGGCCGGGGTGAAGGAGCGGCGAGGTCGGAGCGAGGTCGGGGCGAAGGAGCGGCGAGGTCGGGGCGAAGGAGCGGCGAGGCCGGGGTGAAGGAGCGGCGAGGTCGGAGCGAGGTCGGGGCGAAGGAGCGGCGAGGTAGGGGCGAAGGAGTGGCCAGGTCGGGGCGAGGTCGGGGCGAAGGAGCGGCGAGGTAGGGGCGAAGGAGCGGCGAGGCCGGGGTGAAGGAGCGGCGAGGTAGGGGCGAAGGAGCGGCGAGGTCGGGGCGAGGTCGGAGCGAGGTCGGGGCGAAGGAGCGGCGAGGTCGGGGCGAAGGAGCGGCGAGGTCGGGGCGAGGTCGGTGCAAGGTCGGGGTGAAGGAGCGGCGAGGTCGGGGCGAAGGAGCGGCGAGGTCGGAGCGAGGTCGGGGCGAAGTAGCGGCGAGTTCGGGGCGAGGTCGGGGTGAGGTCGGGGCGAAGGAGAGGCGAGGTCGGAGCGAGGTCGGGGCGAAGGAGCGGCGAGTTCGGGACGAGGTCGGGGTGAGGTCGGGGCGAAGGAGCGGCGAGGTCGGAGCGAGGTCGGGGCGAAGGAGCGGCGAGTTCGGGGCGAGGTCGGGGTGAGGTCGGGGCGAAGGAGCGGCGAGGTCGGAGCGAGGTCGGGGCGAAGGAGCGGCGAGGTCGGGGTGAAGGAGCGGCGAGGTCGGAGCGAGGTCGGGGCGAAGGAGCGGCGAGGCCGGGGCGAAGGAGCGGCGAGTTCGGGGCGAAGGAGCGGCGAGTTCGGGGCGAAGGAGCGGCGAGGTCGGGGCGAAGGAGCGGTGAGGTCGGGGCGAAGGAGCGGCGAGGTCGGGGCGAAGGAGCGGCGAGGCCGGGGTGAAGGAGTGACCAGGTCGGGGCGAGGTCGGGGCGAAGGAGCGGCGAGGTAGGGGCGAAGGAGTGGCCAGGTCGGGGCGAGGTCGGGGCGAAGGAGCGGCGAGGTCGGGGCGAAGGAGCGGCGAGGCCGGGGTGAAGGAGTGACCAGGTCGGGGCGAGGTCGGGGCGAAGGAGCGGCGAGGCCGGGGTGAAGGAGCGGCGAGGTCGGAGCGAGGTCGGGGCGAAGGAGCGGCGAGGTAGGGGCGAAGGAGTGGCCAGGTCGGGGCGAGGTCGGGGCGAAGGAGCGGCGAGGCCGGGGTGAAGGAGCGGCGAGGTCGGAGCGAGGTCGGGGCGAAGGAGCGGCGAGGCCGGGGTGAAGGAGCGGCGAGGTCGGGGCGAGGTCGGGGCGAAGGAGCGGCGAGGTCGGGGCGAGGTCGGGGTGAAGGAGCGGCGAGGTCGGGGCGAGGTCGGGGTGAAGGAGGGGCGAGGTTGGGGCTAGGTCGGGGCGAAGGAGCGGCGAGGTCGGGGCTAGGTCGGGGCGAGGTCAGTGCAAGGTCGGGGCGAAGGAGCGGCGAGGTCGGGGCGAGGTCGGGGCGAGGTCGGGGTGAAGGAGCGGCAAGGTCGGGGCGAGGTCGGGGTGAAGGAGCGGCGAGGTCGGGGCGAAGGAGCGGCGAGGTCGGGGCGAGGTCGGGGCGAAGGAGCGGCGAGGTCGGGGCGAGGTCGGGGCGAAGGAGCGGCGAGGCCGGGGTGAAGGAGCGGCGAGGTCGGGGTGAAGGAGCGGCGAGGTCGGAGCGAGGTCGGGGCGAAGGAGCGGCGAGGCCGGGGCGAAGGAGCGGCGAGGTCGGGGCGAAGGAGCGGCGAGGTCAGGGCGAAGGAGCGGCGAGGTCGGGGCGAAGGAGCGGCGAGGCCGGGGCGAAGGAGCGGCGAGGTCAGGGCGAAGGAGCGGCGAGGTCGGGGAGAAGGAGCGGCGAGGTCAGGGCGAAGGAGCGGCGAGGTCGGGGCGAAGGAGCGGCGAGGTCGGGGCGAAGGAGCGGCGAGGTCAGGGCGAAGGAGCGGCGAGGTCGGGGCGAAGGAGCGGCGAGGCCGGGGCGAAGGAGCGGCGAGGTCGGGGCGAAGGAGCGGCGAGGTCGGGGCGAAGGAGCGGCGAGGCCGGGGCGAAGGAGCGGCGAGGTCGGGGCGAAGGAGCGGCGAGGTCAGGGCGAAGGAGCGGCGAGGTCGGGGCGAAGGAGCGGCGAGGCCGGGGCGAAGGAGCGGCGAGGTCGGGGCGAAGGAGCGGCGAGGTCGGGGCGAAGGAGCGGCGAGGTCGGGGCGAAGGAGCGGCGAGGTCGGGGCGAAGGAGCGGCGAGGTCGGGGCGAAGGAGCGGCGAGGTCGTGGCGGAGGAGCGGCGAGGTCGGGGCGAAGGAGCGGCGAGGCCGGGGTGTAGGAGTGGCCAGGTCGGGGCGAGGTCGGGGCGAAGGAGCGGCGAGGTCGGGGCGAGCTCGGGGCGAAGGAGCGGCGAGGCCGGGGTGAAGGAGCGGCGAGGTCGGAGCGAGGTCGGGGCGAAGGAGTGGCCAGGTCGGGGCGAGGTCGGGGCGAAGGAGCGGCGAGGTCGGAGCGAGGTCGGGGCGAAGGAGCGGCGAGGTCGGAGCGAGGTCGGGGCGAAGGAGCGGCGAGGTAGGGGCGAAGGAGTGGCCAGGTCGGGGCGAGGTCGGGGCGAAGGAGCGGCGAGGTAGGGGCGAAGGAGCGGCGAGGCCGGGGTGAAGGAGCGGCGAGGTCGGAGCGAGGTCGGGGCGAAGGAGCGGCGAGGCCGGGGTGAAGGAGCGGCGAGGTAGAGGCGAAGGAGCGGCGAGGTCGGGGCGAGGTCGGAGCGAGGTCGGGGCGAAGGAGCGGCGAGGTAGGGGCGAGGTCGGGGCGAAGGAGCGGCGAGGCCGGGGTGAAGGAGCGGCGAGGTCGGAGCGAAGGAGCGGCGAGGTAGGGGCGAAGGAGCGGCGAGGCCGGGGTGAAGGAGCGGCGAGGTCGGAGCGAGGTCGGGGCGAAGGAGCGGCGAGGTAGGGGCGAAGGAGCGGCGAGGCCGGGGCGAAGGAGCGGCGAGGTAGGGGCGAAGGAGTGGCCAGGTCGGGGCGAGGTCGGGGCGAAGGAGCGGCGAGGTCGGGGCGAAGGAGCGGCGAGGTCGGGGCGAGGTCGGGGCGAAGGAGCGGCGAGGTCGGGGCGAAGGAGCGGCGAGGTCGGGGCGAAGGAGCGGCGAGGTCGGGGGGAAGGAGCGTCGAGGTCGGGGCGAAGGAGCGGCGAGGTCGTGACGGAGGAGCGGCGAGGTCGGGGCGAGGTCGGGGCGAAGGAGGGGCGAGGTCGGGGCGAGGTCGGGGCGAAGGAGGGGCGAGGTCGGGGCGAGGTCGGGGTGAAGGAGCGGCGAGGTCGGGGCGAGGTCGGGGTGAAGGAGGGGCGAGGTTGGGGCTAGGTCGGGGCGAAGGAGCGGCGAGGTCGGGGCTAGGTCGGGGCGAGGTCAGTGCAAGGTCGGGGCGAAGGAGCGGCGAGGTCGGGGCGAGGTCGGGGCGAGGTCGGGGTGAAGGAGCGGCAAGGTCGGGGCGAGGTCGGGGTGAAGGAGCGGCGAGGTCGGGGCGAAGGAGCGGCGAGGTCTGGGCGAGGTCGGGGCGAGGTCGGAGCGAGGTCGGGGCGAAGGAGCGGCGAGGTCGGTGGGAAGGAGCGGCGAGGTCGGGGCGAGGTCGGGGCGAAGGAGCGGCGAGGTCGGGGCGAAGGAGCGGCCAGGTCGGGGCGAAGGAGCGGCCAGGTCGGGGCGAGGTCGGGGCGAAGGAGCGGCCAGGTCGGGGCGAAGGAGCGGCGAGGTCGGGGCGAGGTCGGGGCGAAGGAGCGGCGAGGCCGGGGCGAAGGAGCGGCGAGGTCGGGGTGAAGGAGCGGCGAGGTCGGAGCGAGGTCGGGGCGAAGGAGCGGCGAGGTCGGGGCGAAGGAGCGGCGAGGCCGGGGCGAAGGAGCGGCGAGGTCGGGGCGAAGGAGCGGCGAGGTCGGGGCGAAGGAGCGGCGAGGTCGGGGCGAAGGAGCGGCGAGGTCGGGGCGAAGGAGCGGCGAGGTCGGGGCGAAGGAGCGGCGAGGTCGTGGCGGAGGAGCGGCGAGGTCGGGGCGAAGGAGCGGCGAGGCCGGGGTGTAGGAGTGGCCAGGTCGGGGCGAGGTCGGGGCGAAGGAGCGGCGAGGTCGGGGCGAGCTCGGGGCGAAGGAGCGGCGAGGCCGGGGTGAAGGAGCGGCGAGGTCGGAGCGAGGTCGGGGCGAAGGAGTGGCCAGGTCGGAGCGAAGGAGCGGCGAGGCCGGGGTGAAGGAGCGGCGAGGTCGGAGCGAGGTCGGGGCGAAGGAGCGGCGAGGTCGGGGCGAAGGAGCGGCGAGGCCGGGGTGAAGGAGCGGCGAGGTCGGAGCGAGGTCGGGGCGAAGGAGCGGCGAGGTAGGGGCGAAGGAGTGGCCAGGTCGGGGCGAGGTCGGGGCGAAGGAGCGGCGAGGTAGGGGCGAAGGAGCGGCGAGGCCGGGGTGAAGGAGCGGCGAGGTAGGGGCGAAGGAGCGGCGAGGTCGGGGCGAGGTCGGAGCGAGGTCGGGGCGAAGGAGCGGCGAGGTCGGGGCGAAGGAGCGGCGAGGTCGGGGCGAGGTCGGTGCAAGGTCGGGGTGAAGGAGCGGCGAGGTCGGGGCGAAGGAGCGGCGAGGTCGGAGCGAGGTCGGGGCGAAGTAGCGGCGAGTTCGGGGCGAGGTCGGGGTGAGGTCGGGGCGAAGGAGAGGCGAGGTCGGAGCGAGGTCGGGGCGAAGGAGCGGCGAGTTCGGGACGAGGTCGGGGTGAGGTCGGGGCGAAGGAGCGGCGAGGTCGGAGCGAGGTCGGGGCGAAGGAGCGGCGAGTTCGGGGCGAGGTCGGGGTGAGGTCGGGGCGAAGGAGCGGCGAGGTCGGAGCGAGGTCGGGGCGAAGGAGCGGCGAGGTCGGGGTGAAGGAGCGGCGAGGTCGGAGCGAGGTCGGGGCGAAGGAGCGGCGAGGCCGGGGCGAAGGAGCGGCGAGTTCGGGGCGAAGGAGCGGCGAGTTCGGGGCGAAGGAGCGGCGAGGTCGGGGCGAAGGAGCGGTGAGGTCGGGGCGAAGGAGCGGCGAGGTCGGGGCGAAGGAGCGGCGAGGCCGGGGTGAAGGAGTGACCAGGTCGGGGCGAGGTCGGGGCGAAGGAGCGGCGAGGTAGGGGCGAAGGAGTGGCCAGGTCGGGGCGAGGTCGGGGCGAAGGAGCGGCGAGGTCGGGGCGAAGGAGCGGCGAGGCCGGGGTGAAGGAGTGACCAGGTCGGGGCGAGGTCGGGGCGAAGGAGCGGCGAGGCCGGGGTGAAGGAGCGGCGAGGTCGGAGCGAGGTCGGGGCGAAGGAGCGGCGAGGTAGGGGCGAAGGAGTGGCCAGGTCGGGGCGAGGTCGGGGCGAAGGAGCGGCGAGGCCGGGGTGAAGGAGCGGCGAGGTCGGAGCGAGGTCGGGGCGAAGGAGCGGCGAGGTCGGGGTGAAGGAGTGGCCAGGTCGGGGTGAAGGAGCGGCGAGGTCGGGGCGAAGGAGCGGCGAGGCCGGGGTGAAGGAGCGGCGAGGTCGGGGCGAAGGAGCGGCGAGGTCGGAGCGAGGTCGGGGCGAAGGAGCGGCGAGGCCGGGGCGAAGGAGCGGCGAGGTCGGGGCGAAGGAGAGGCGAGGTCGTGGCGGAGGAGCGGCGAGGTCGGGGCGAAGGAGCGGCGAGGTCGGGGCGAAGGAGCGGCGAGGTCGGGGGGAAGGAGCGTCGAGGTCGGGGCGAAGGAGCGGCGAGGTCGTGGCGGAGGAGCGGCGAGGTCGGGGCGAAGGAGCGGCGAGGTCGTGGCGGAGGAGCGGCGAGGTCGGGGCGAAGGAGCGGCGAGGTCGGGGCGAAGGAGCGGCGAGGTCGTGGCGGAGGAGCGGCGAGGTCGGGGCGAAGGAGCGGCGAGGCCGGGGTGAAGGAGCGGCGAGGTCGGAGCGAGGTCGGGGCGAAGGAGCGGCGAGGTCGGGGCGAAGGAGCGGCGAGGTCGTGGCGGAGGAGCGGCGAGGTCGGGGCGAAGGAGCGGCGAGGTCGGGGCGAAGGAGCGGCGAGGTCGGGGGGAAGGAGCGTCGAGGTCGGGGCGAAGGAGCGGCGAGGTCGTGGCGGAGGAGCGGCGAGGTCGGGGCGAAGGAGCGGCGAGGTCGTGGCGGAGGAGCGGCGAGGTCGGGGCGAAGGAGCGGCGAGGTCGGGCCCAGGAGCGGCGAGGTCGGGGCGAAGGAGCGGCGAGGTCGGGGCGAAGGAGCGGCGAGGTCGTGGCGGAGGAGCGGCGAGGTCGGGGCGAAGGAGCGGCGAGGCCGGGGTGAAGGAGCGGCGAGGTCGGAGCGAGGTCGGGGCGAAGGAGCGGCGAGGTCGGGGTGAAGGAGCGGCGAGGCCGGGGCGAAGGAGCGGCGAGGTAGGGGCGAAGGAGCGGCGAGGCCGGGGCGAAGGAGCGGCGAGGTCGGGGCGAAGGAGCGGCGAGGTCGGGGCGAAGGAGCGGCCAGGTCGGGGTGAAGGAGCGGCGAGGTCGGGGCGAAGGAGCGGCGAGGCCGGGGTGAAGGAGCGGCGAGGTCGGGGCGAAGGAGCGGCGAGGCCGGGGCGAAGGAGCGGCCAGGTCGGGGCGAAGGAGCGGCGAGTTCGGGGCGAAGGAGAGGCCAGGTCGGGGCGAAGGAGCGGCGAGGTCGGGGCGAAGGAGCGGCGAGGTCGGGGGGAAGGAGCGGCGAGGTCGTGGCGGAGGAGCGGCGAGGTCGGAGCGAAGGAGCGGCGAGGTCGGGGGGAAGGAGCGGCGAGGTCGGGGTGAAGGAGCGGCGAGGTCGGGGCGAAGGAGCGGCGAGGTCGTGGCGGAGGAGCGGCGAGGTCGGGGTGAAGGAGCGGCGAGGTCGGGGCGAAGGAGCGGCGAGGTCGGGGCGAAGGAGCGGCGAGGTCGTGGCGGAGGAGCGGCGAGGTCGGGGTGAAGGAGCGGCGAGGTCGGGGTGAAGGAGCGGCGAGGTCGTGGCGGAGGAGCGGCGAGATCGGGGCGAAGGAGCGGCGAGGTCGTGGCGGAGGAGCGGCGAGGTCGGGGAGAAGGAGCGGCGAGGTCGGGGCGAAGGAGCGGCGAGGTCGGGCCAAGGAGCGGCGAGGTCGGGGCAAAGGAGCGGCGAGGTCGGGGCGAAGGAGCGGCGAGGTCGTGGCGGAGGAGCGGCGAGGTCGGAGCGAGGTCGCGGCGAAGGAGCGGCGAGTTCGGGGCGAAGGAGCGGCGAGGTCGTGGCGGAGGAGCGGCGAGGTCGGGGCGAAGGAGCGGCGAGGTCGGGGCGAAGGAGCGGCGAGGTCGGGGCGAAGGAGCGGCGAGGTCGTGGCGGAGGAGCGGCGAGGTCGGGGCGAAGGAGCGGCGAGGTCGGGGCGAAGGAGCGGCGAGGTCGGGGCGAAGGAGAGGCCAGGTCGGGGCGAGGTCAGGGCGAGGTCGGTGCAAGGTCGGGGCGAAGGAGCGGCGAGTTCGGGGCGAAGGAGCGGCGAGTTCGGGGCGAGGTCGGGGTGAAGGAGCGGCGAGGCCGGGGTGAAGGAGTGACCAGGTCGGGGCGAAGGAGCGGCGAGGCCGGGGTGAAGGAGCGGCGAGGCCGGGGTGAAGGAGCGGCGAGGTCGTGGCGGAGGAGCGGCGAGGTCGGGGCGAAGGAGCGGCGAGGTCGGGGCGAAGGAGCGGCGAGGTCGGGGCGAAGGAGAGGCCAGGTCGGGGCGAGGTCAGGGCGAGGTCGGTGCAAGGTCGGGGCGAAGGAGCGGCGAGTTCGGGGCGAAGGAGCGGCGAGTTCGGGGCGAGGTCGGGGTGAAGGAGCGGCGAGGCCGGGGTGAAGGAGTGACCAGGTCGGGGCGAAGGAGCGGCGAGGCCGGGGTGAAGGAGCGGCGAGGCCGGGGTGAAGGAGCGGCGAGGTCGGAGCGAGGTCGGGGCGAAGGAGCGGCGAGGTCGGGGCGAAGGAGCGGCGAGGTCGTGGCGGAGGAGCGGCGAGGTCGGGGCGAAGGAGCGGCGAGGTCGTGGCGGAGTAGCGGCGAGGTCGGGGCGAAGGAGCGGCGAGGTCGGGGCGAAGGAGCGGCGAGGTCGGGGCGAAGGAGAGGCCAGGTCGGGGCGAGGTCAGGGCGAGGTCGGTGCAAGGTCGGGGCGAAGGAGCGGCGAGTTCGGGGCGAGGTCGGGGTGAAGGAGCGGCGAGGTCGGAGCGAGGTCGGGGCGAAGGAGCGGCGAGGTCGGAGCGAGGTCGGGGCGAAGGAGCGGCGAGTTCGGGGCGAGGTCGGGGTGAGGTCGGGGCGAAGGAGCGGCGAGGTCGGAGCGAGGTCGCGGCGAAGGAGCGGCGAGTTCGGGGCGAGGTCGGGGTGAGGTCGGGGCGAAGGAGCGGCGAGGTCGGAGCGAGGTCGGGTTGAGGTCGGGGCGAAGGAGCGGCGAGGTCGGGGTGAAGGAGCGGCGAGGTCGGGGCGAGGTCGGGGCGAAGGAGCGGCGAGGTCGGGGCGAGGTCGGGGTGAAGGAGCGGCGAGGTCGGGGCGAGGTCGGGGTGAAGGAGGGGCGAGGTTGGGGCTAGGTCGGGGCGAGGTCAGTGCAAGGTCGGGGCGAAGGAGCGGCGAGGTCGGGGCGAGGTCGGGGCGAGGTCGGGGTGAAGGAGCGGCAAGGTCGGGGCGAGGTCGGGGTGAAGGAGCGGCGAGGTCGGGGCGAAGGAGCGGCGAGGTCGGGGCGAGGTCGGGGCGAGGTCGGAGCGAGGTCGGGGCGAAGGAGCGGCGAGGTCGGTGGGAAGGAGCGGCGAGGTC
The DNA here is from genome assembly GCF_044704955.1 of Pristiophorus japonicus. Lineage (NCBI taxonomy): Eukaryota > Metazoa > Chordata > Chondrichthyes > Pristiophoridae > Pristiophorus > Pristiophorus japonicus. The sequence goes on along the minus strand of NW_027250813.1, from coordinate 69,450 downwards.
GGGGCGAGGTCGGGGCGAAGGAGCGGCGAGGTCGGGGCGAAGGAGCGGCCAGGTCGGGGCGAAGGAGCGGCCAGGTCGGGGCGAAGGAGCGGCGAGGTCGGGGCGAAGGAGCGGCGAGGTCGGGGCGAAGGAGCGGCCAGGTCGGGGCGAGGTCGGGGCGAAGGAGCGGCCAGGTCGGGGCGAAGGAGCGGCGAGGTCGGGGCGAGGTCGGGGCGAAGGAGCGGCGAGGCCGGGGCGAAGGAGCGGCCAGGTCGGGGCGAAGGAGCGGCCAGGTCGGGGCGAAGGAGCGGCGAGGTCGGGGCGAAGGAGCGGCGAGGTCGGGGCGAAGGAGCGGCCAGGTCGGGGCGAGGTCGGGGCGAAGGAGCGGCCAGGTCGGGGCGAAGGAGTGGCCAGGTCGGGGCGAGGTCGGGGCGAAGGAGCGGCGAGGTCGGAGCGAGGTCGGGGCGAAGGAGCGGCGAGGTCGGAGCGAGGTCGGGGCGAAGGAGCGGCGAGGTAGGGGCGAAGGAGTGGCCAGGTCGGGGCGAGGTCGGGGCGAAGGAGCGGCGAGGTAGGGGCGAAGGAGCGGCGAGGCCGGGGTGAAGGAGCGGCGAGGTCGGAGCGAGGTCGGGGCGAAGGAGCGGCGAGGCCGGGGTGAAGGAGCGGCGAGGTAGGGGCGAAGGAGCGGCGAGGTCGGGGCGAGGTCGGAGCGAGGTCGGGGCGAAGGAGCGGCGAGGTAGGGGCGAGGTCGGGGCGAAGGAGCGGCGAGGTAGGGGCGAAGGAGCGGCGAGGCCGGGGTGAAGGAGCGGCGAGGTCGGAGCGAGGTCGGGGCGAAGGAGCGGCGAGGTCGGGGCGAAGGAGCGGCGAGGTAGGGGCGAGGTCGGGGCGAAGGAGCGGCGAGGTCGGGGCGAAGGAGCGGCGAGGTCGGAGCGAGGTCGGGGCGAAGGAGCGGCGAGGCCGGGGCGAAGGAGCGGCGAGGTAGGGGCGAAGGAGTGGCCAGGTCGGGGCGAGGTCGGGGCGAAGGAGCGGCGAGGTCGGGGCGAAGGAGCGGCGAGGTCGGGGCGAGGTCGGGGCGAAGGAGCGGCGAGGTCGGGGCGAAGGAGCGGCGAGGTCGGGGCGAAGGAGCGGCGAGGTCGGGGGGAAGGAGCGTCGAGGTCGGGGCGAAGGAGCGGCGAGGTCGTGACGGAGGAGCGGCGAGGTCGGGGCGAGGTCGGGGCGAAGGAGGGGCGAGGTCGGGGCGAGGTCGGGGCGAAGGAGGGGCGAGGTCGGGGCGAGGTCGGGGTGAAGGAGCGGCGAGGTCGGGGCGAGGTCGGGGTGAAGGAGGGGCGAGGTTGGGGCTAGGTCGGGGCGAAGGAGCGGCGAGGTCGGGGCTAGGTCGGGGCGAGGTCAGTGCAAGGTCGGGGCGAAGGAGCGGCGAGGTCGGGGCGAGGTCGGGGCGAGGTCGGGGTGAAGGAGCGGCAAGGTCGGGGCGAGGTCGGGGTGAAGGAGCGGCGAGGTCGGGGCGAAGGAGCGGCGAGGTCTGGGCGAGGTCGGGGCGAGGTCGGAGCGAGGTCGGGGCGAAGGAGCGGCGAGGTCGGTGGGAAGGAGCGGCGAGGTCGGGGCGAGGTCGGGGCGAAGGAGCGGCGAGGTCGGGGCGAAGGAGAGGCCAGGTCGGGGCGAGGTCAGGGCGAGGTCGGTGCAAGGTCGGGGCGAAGGAGCGGCGAGTTCGGGGCGAAGGAGCGGCGAGTTCGGGGCGAGGTCGGGGTGAAGGAGCGGCGAGGCCGGGGTGAAGGAGTGACCAGGTCGGGGCGAAGGAGCGGCGAGGCCGGGGTGAAGGAGCGGCGAGGCCGGGGTGAAGGAGCGGCGAGGTCGTGGCGGAGGAGCGGCGAGGTCGGGGCGAAGGAGCGGCGAGGTCGGGGCGAAGGAGCGGCGAGGTCGGGGCGAAGGAGAGGCCAGGTCGGGGCGAGGTCAGGGCGAGGTCGGTGCAAGGTCGGGGCGAAGGAGCGGCGAGTTCGGGGCGAAGGAGCGGCGAGTTCGGGGCGAGGTCGGGGTGAAGGAGCGGCGAGGCCGGGGTGAAGGAGTGACCAGGTCGGGGCGAAGGAGCGGCGAGGCCGGGGTGAAGGAGCGGCGAGGCCGGGGTGAAGGAGCGGCGAGGTCGGAGCGAGGTCGGGGCGAAGGAGCGGCGAGGTCGGGGCGAAGGAGCGGCGAGGTCGTGGCGGAGGAGCGGCGAGGTCGGGGCGAAGGAGCGGCGAGGTCGTGGCGGAGTAGCGGCGAGGTCGGGGCGAAGGAGCGGCGAGGTCGGGGCGAAGGAGCGGCGAGGTCGGGGCGAAGGAGAGGCCAGGTCGGGGCGAGGTCAGGGCGAGGTCGGTGCAAGGTCGGGGCGAAGGAGCGGCGAGTTCGGGGCGAGGTCGGGGTGAAGGAGCGGCGAGGTCGGAGCGAGGTCGGGGCGAAGGAGCGGCGAGGTCGGAGCGAGGTCGGGGCGAAGGAGCGGCGAGTTCGGGGCGAGGTCGGGGTGAGGTCGGGGCGAAGGAGCGGCGAGGTCGGAGCGAGGTCGCGGCGAAGGAGCGGCGAGTTCGGGGCGAGGTCGGGGTGAGGTCGGGGCGAAGGAGCGGCGAGGTCGGAGCGAGGTCGGGTTGAGGTCGGGGCGAAGGAGCGGCGAGGTCGGGGTGAAGGAGCGGCGAGGTCGGGGCGAGGTCGGGGCGAAGGAGCGGCGAGGTCGGGGCGAGGTCGGGGTGAAGGAGCGGCGAGGTCGGGGCGAGGTCGGGGTGAAGGAGGGGCGAGGTTGGGGCTAGGTCGGGGCGAGGTCAGTGCAAGGTCGGGGCGAAGGAGCGGCGAGGTCGGGGCGAGGTCGGGGCGAGGTCGGGGTGAAGGAGCGGCAAGGTCGGGGCGAGGTCGGGGTGAAGGAGCGGCGAGGTCGGGGCGAAGGAGCGGCGAGGTCGGGGCGAGGTCGGGGCGAGGTCGGAGCGAGGTCGGGGCGAAGGAGCGGCGAGGTCGGTGGGAAGGAGCGGCGAGGTCGGGGCGAGGTCGGGGCGAAGGAGCGGCGAGGTCGGGGCGAAGGAGCGGCCAGGTCGGGGCGAAGGAGCGGCCAGGTCGGGGCGAAGGAGCGGCAAGGTCGGGGCGAAGGAGCGGCCAGGTCGGGGCGAGGTCGGGGCGAAGGAGCGGCCAGGTCGGGGCGAAGGAGCGGCGAGGTCGGGGCGAGGTCGGGGCGAAGGAGCGGCGAGGCCGGGGCGAAGGAGCGGCCAGGTCGGGGCGAAGGAGCGGCCAGGTCGGGGCGAAGGAGCGGCGAGGTCGGGGCGAAGGAGCGGCGAGGTCGGGGCGAAGGAGCGGCCAGGTCGGGGCGAGGTCGGGGCGAAGGAGCGGCCAGGTCGGGGCGAAGGAGTGGCCAGGTCGGGGCGAGGTCGGGGCGAAGGAGCGGCGAGGTCGGAGCGAGGTCGGGGCGAAGGAGCGGCGAGGTCGGAGCGAGGTCGGGGCGAAGGAGCGGCGAGGTAGGGGCGAAGGAGTGGCCAGGTCGGGGCGAGGTCGGGGCGAAGGAGCGGCGAGGTAGGGGCGAAGGAGCGGCGAGGCCGGGGTGAAGGAGCGGCGAGGTCGGAGCGAGGTCGGGGCGAAGGAGCGGCGAGGCCGGGGTGAAGGAGCGGCGAGGTAGGGGCGAAGGAGCGGCGAGGTCGGGGCGAGGTCGGAGCGAGGTCGGGGCGAAGGAGCGGCGAGGTAGGGGCGAGGTCGGGGCGAAGGAGCGGCGAGGTAGGGGCGAAGGAGCGGCGAGGCCGGGGTGAAGGAGCGGCGAGGTCGGAGCGAGGTCGGGGCGAAGGAGCGGCGAGGTAGGGGCGAAGGAGCGGCGAGGCCGGGGCGAAGGAGCGGCGAGGTAGGGGCGAAGGAGTGGCCAGGTCGGGGCGAGGTCGGGGCGAAGGAGCGGCGAGGTCGGGGCGAAGGAGCGGCGAGGTCGGGGCGAGGTCGGGGCGAAGGAGCGGCGAGGTCGGGGCGAAGGAGCGGCGAGGTCGGGGCGAAGGAGCGGCGAGGTCGGGGGGAAGGAGCGTCGAGGTCGGGGCGAAGGAGCGGCGAGGTCGTGACGGAGGAGCGGCGAGGTCGGGGCGAGGTCGGGGCGAAGGAGGGGCGAGGTCGGGGCGAGGTCGGGGCGAAGGAGGGGCGAGGTCGGGGCGAGGTCGGGGTGAAGGAGCGGCGAGGTCGGGGCGAGGTCGGGGTGAAGGAGGGGCGAGGTTGGGGCTAGGTCGGGGCGAAGGAGCGGCGAGGTCGGGGCTAGGTCGGGGCGAGGTCAGTGCAAGGTCGGGGCGAAGGAGCGGCGAGGTCGGGGCGAGGTCGGGGCGAGGTCGGGGTGAAGGAGCGGCAAGGTCGGGGCGAGGTCGGGGTGAAGGAGCGGCGAGGTCGGGGCGAAGGAGCGGCGAGGTCTGGGCGAGGTCGGGGCGAGGTCGGAGCGAGGTCGGGGCGAAGGAGCGGCGAGGTCGGTGGGAAGGAGCGGCGAGGTCGGGGCGAGGTCGGGGCGAAGGAGCGGCGAGGTCGGGGCGAAGGAGCGGCCAGGTCGGGGCGAAGGAGCGGCCAGGTCGGGGCGAGGTCGGGGCGAAGGAGCGGCCAGGTCGGGGCGAAGGAGCGGCGAGGTCGGGGCGAGGTCGGGGCGAAGGAGCGGCGAGGCCGGGGTGAAGGAGCGGCGAGGTCGGGGTGAAGGAGCGGCGAGGTCGGAGCGAGGTCAGGGCGAAGGAGCGGCGAGGTCGGGGCGAAGGAGCGGCGAGGCCGGGGCGAAGGAGCGGCGAGGTCGGGGCGAAGGAGCGGCGAGGTCGGGGCGAAGGAGCGGCGAGGTCGGGGCGAAGGAGCGGCGAGGTCGGGGCGAAGGAGCGGCGAGGTCGGGGCGAAGGAGCGGCGAGGTCGTGGCGGAGGAGCGGCGAGGTCGGGGCGAAGGAGCGGCGAGGCCGGGGTGTAGGAGTGGCCAGGTCGGGGCGAGGTCGGGGCGAAGGAGCGGCGAGGTCGGGGCGAGCTCGGGGCGAAGGAGCGGCGAGGCCGGGGTGAAGGAGCGGCGAGGTCGGAGCGAGGTCGGGGCGAAGGAGTGGCCAGGTCGGAGCGAAGGAGCGGCGAGGCCGGGGTGAAGGAGCGGCGAGGTCGGAGCGAGGTCGGGGCGAAGGAGCGGCGAGGTCGGGGCGAAGGAGCGGCGAGGCCGGGGTGAAGGAGCGGCGAGGTCGGAGCGAGGTCGGGGCGAAGGAGCGGCGAGGTAGGGGCGAAGGAGTGGCCAGGTCGGGGCGAGGTCGGGGCGAAGGAGCGGCGAGGTAGGGGCGAAGGAGCGGCGAGGCCGGGGTGAAGGAGCGGCGAGGTAGGGGCGAAGGAGCGGCGAGGTCGGGGCGAGGTCGGAGCGAGGTCGGGGCGAAGGAGCGGCGAGGTCGGGGCGAAGGAGCGGCGAGGTCGGGGCGAGGTCGGTGCAAGGTCGGGGTGAAGGAGCGGCGAGGTCGGGGCGAAGGAGCGGCGAGGTCGGAGCGAGGTCGGGGCGAAGTAGCGGCGAGTTCGGGGCGAGGTCGGGGTGAGGTCGGGGCGAAGGAGAGGCGAGGTCGGAGCGAGGTCGGGGCGAAGGAGCGGCGAGTTCGGGACGAGGTCGGGGTGAGGTCGGGGCGAAGGAGCGGCGAGGTCGGAGCGAGGTCGGGGCGAAGGAGCGGCGAGTTCGGGGCGAGGTCGGGGTGAGGTCGGGGCGAAGGAGCGGCGAGGTCGGAGCGAGGTCGGGGCGAAGGAGCGGCGAGGTCGGGGTGAAGGAGCGGCGAGGTCGGAGCGAGGTCGGGGCGAAGGAGCGGCGAGGCCGGGGCGAAGGAGCGGCGAGTTCGGGGCGAAGGAGCGGCGAGTTCGGGGCGAAGGAGCGGCGAGGTCGGGGCGAAGGAGCGGTGAGGTCGGGGCGAAGGAGCGGCGAGGTCGGGGCGAAGGAGCGGCGAGGCCGGGGTGAAGGAGTGACCAGGTCGGGGCGAGGTCGGGGCGAAGGAGCGGCGAGGTAGGGGCGAAGGAGTGGCCAGGTCGGGGCGAGGTCGGGGCGAAGGAGCGGCGAGGTCGGGGCGAAGGAGCGGCGAGGCCGGGGTGAAGGAGTGACCAGGTCGGGGCGAGGTCGGGGCGAAGGAGCGGCGAGGCCGGGGTGAAGGAGCGGCGAGGTCGGAGCGAGGTCGGGGCGAAGGAGCGGCGAGGTAGGGGCGAAGGAGTGGCCAGGTCGGGGCGAGGTCGGGGCGAAGGAGCGGCGAGGCCGGGGTGAAGGAGCGGCGAGGTCGGAGCGAGGTCGGGGCGAAGGAGCGGCGAGGTCGGGGTGAAGGAGTGGCCAGGTCGGGGTGAAGGAGCGGCGAGGTCGGGGCGAAGGAGCGGCGAGGCCGGGGTGAAGGAGCGGCGAGGTCGGGGCGAAGGAGCGGCGAGGTCGGAGCGAGGTCGGGGCGAAGGAGCGGCGAGGCCGGGGCGAAGGAGCGGCGAGGTCGGGGCGAAGGAGAGGCGAGGTCGTGGCGGAGGAGCGGCGAGGTCGGGGCGAAGGAGCGGCGAGGTCGGGGCGAAGGAGCGGCGAGGTCGGGGGGAAGGAGCGTCGAGGTCGGGGCGAAGGAGCGGCGAGGTCGTGGCGGAGGAGCGGCGAGGTCGGGGCGAAGGAGCGGCGAGGTCGTGGCGGAGGAGCGGCGAGGTCGGGGCGAAGGAGCGGCGAGGTCGGGGCGAAGGAGCGGCGAGGTCGTGGCGGAGGAGCGGCGAGGTCGGGGCGAAGGAGCGGCGAGGCCGGGGTGAAGGAGCGGCGAGGTCGGAGCGAAGGAGCGGCGAGGTCGGGGCGAAGGAGCGGCGAGGTCGGAGCGAAGGAGCGGCGAGGTCGGGGCGAAGGAGCGGCGAGGTCGGGGCGAAGGAGCGGCGAGGTCGTGGCGGAGGAGCGGCGAGGTCGGGGCGAAGGAGCGGCGAGGTCGGGGCGAAGGAGCGGCGAGGTCGGGGGGAAGGAGCGTCGAGGTCGGGGCGAAGGAGCGGCGAGGTCGTGGCGGAGGAGCGGCGAGGTCGGGGCGAAGGAGCGGCGAGGTCGTGGCGGAGGAGCGGCGAGGTCGGGGCGAAGGAGCGGCGAGGTCGGGCCCAGGAGCGGCGAGGTCGGGGCGAAGGAGCGGCGAGGTCGGGGCGAAGGAGCGGCGAGGTCGTGGCGGAGGAGCGGCGAGGTCGGGGCGAAGGAGCGGCGAGGCCGGGGTGAAGGAGCGGCGAGGTCGGAGCGAGGTCGGGGCGAAGGAGCGGCGAGGTCGGGGTGAAGGAGCGGCGAGGCCGGGGCGAAGGAGCGGCGAGGTAGGGGCGAAGGAGCGGCGAGGCCGGGGCGAAGGAGCGGCGAGGTCGGGGCGAAGGAGCGGCGAGGTCGGGGCGAAGGAGCGGCCAGGTCGGGGTGAAGGAGCGGCGAGGTCGGGGCGAAGGAGCGGCGAGGCCGGGGTGAAGGAGCGGCGAGGTCGGGGCGAAGGAGCGGCGAGGCCGGGGCGAAGGAGCGGCCAGGTCGGGGCGAAGGAGCGGCGAGTTCGGGGCGAAGGAGAGGCCAGGTCGGGGCGAAGGAGCGGCGAGGTCGGGGCGAAGGAGCGGCGAGGTCGGGGGGAAGGAGCGGCGAGGTCGGGGCGAAGGAGCGGCGAGGTCGGGGCGAAGGAGCGGCGAGGTCGTGGCGGAGGAGCGGCGAGGTCGGGGTGAAGGAGCGGCGAGGTCGGGGCGAAGGAGCGGCGAGGTCGGGGCGAAGGAGCGGCGAGGTCGTGGCGGAGGAGCGGCGAGGTCGGGGTGAAGGAGCGGCGAGGTCGGGGTGAAGGAGCGGCGAGGTCGTGGCGGAGGAGCGGCGAGATCGGGGCGAAGGAGCGGCGAGGTCGTGGCGGAGGAGCGGCGAGGTCGGGGAGAAGGAGCGGCGAGGTCGGGGCCAAGGAGCGGCGAGGTCGGGCCAAGGAGCGGCGAGGTCGGGGCAAAGGAGCGGCGAGGTCGGGGCGAAGGAGCGGCGAGGTCGTGGCGGAGGAGCGGCGAGGTCGGAGCGAGGTCGCGGCGAAGGAGCGGCGAGTTCGGGGCGAAGGAGCGGCGAGGTCGGGGCGAAGGAGCGGCGAGGTCGGGGCGAAGGAGCGGCGAGGTCGGGGCGAAGGAGCGGCGAGGTCGTGGCGGAGGAGCGGCGAGGTCGGGGCGAAGGAGCGGCGAGGTCGGGGCGAAGGAGCGGCGAGGTCGGGGCGAAGGAGAGGCCAGGTCGGGGCGAGGTCAGGGCGAGGTCGGTGCAAGGTCGGGGCGAAGGAGCGGCGAGTTCGGGGCGAAGGAGCGGCGAGTTCGGGGCGAGGTCGGGGTGAAGGAGCGGCGAGGCCGGGGTGAAGGAGTGACCAGGTCGGGGCGAAGGAGCGGCGAGGCCGGGGTGAAGGAGCGGCGAGGCCGGGGTGAAGGAGCGGCGAGGTCGTGGCGGAGGAGCGGCGAGGTCGGGGCGAAGGAGCGGCGAGGTCGGGGCGAAGGAGCGGCGAGGTCGGGGCGAAGGAGAGGCCAGGTCGGGGCGAGGTCAGGGCGAGGTCGGTGCAAGGTCGGGGCGAAGGAGCGGCGAGTTCGGGGCGAAGGAGCGGCGAGTTCGGGGCGAGGTCGGGGTGAAGGAGCGGCGAGGCCGGGGTGAAGGAGTGACCAGGTCGGGGCGAAGGAGCGGCGAGGCCGGGGTGAAGGAGCGGCGAGGCCGGGGTGAAGGAGCGGCGAGGTCGGAGCGAGGTCGGGGCGAAGGAGCGGCGAGGTCGGGGCGAAGGAGCGGCGAGGTCGTGGCGGAGGAGCGGCGAGGTCGGGGCGAAGGAGCGGCGAGGTCGTGGCGGAGTAGCGGCGAGGTCGGGGCGAAGGAGCGGCGAGGTCGGGGCGAAGGAGCGGCGAGGTCGGGGCGAAGGAGAGGCCAGGTCGGGGCGAGGTCAGGGCGAGGTCGGTGCAAGGTCGGGGCGAAGGAGCGGCGAGTTCGGGGCGAGGTCGGGGTGAAGGAGCGGCGAGGTCGGAGCGAGGTCGGGGCGAAGGAGCGGCGAGGTCGGAGCGAGGTCGGGGCGAAGGAGCGGCGAGTTCGGGGCGAGGTCGGGGTGAGGTCGGGGCGAAGGAGCGGCGAGGTCGGAGCGAGGTCGCGGCGAAGGAGCGGCGAGTTCGGGGCGAGGTCGGGGTGAGGTCGGGGCGAAGGAGCGGCGAGGTCGGAGCGAGGTCGGGTTGAGGTCGGGGCGAAGGAGCGGCGAGGTCGGGGTGAAGGAGCGGCGAGGTCGGGGCGAGGTCGGGGCGAAGGAGCGGCGAGGTCGGGGCGAGGTCGGGGCGAGGTCGGGGTGAAGGAGCGGCAAGGTCGGGGCGAGGTCGGGGTGAAGGAGCGGCGAGGTCGGGGCGAAGGAGCGGCGAGGTCGGGGCGAGGTCGGGGCGAGGTCGGAGCGAGGTCGGGGCGAAGGAGCGGCGAGGTCGGTGGGAAGGAGCGGCGAGGTCGGGGCGAGGTCGGGGCGAAGGAGCGGCGAGGTCGGGGCGAAGGAGCGGCCAGGTCGGGGCGAAGGAGCGGCCAGGTCGGGGCGAAGGAGCGGCGAGGTCGGGGCGAAGGAGCGGCGAGGTCGGGGCGAAGGAGCGGCCAGGTCGGGGCGAGGTCGGGGCGAAGGAGCGGCCAGGTCGGGGCGAGGTCGGGGCGAAGGAGCGGCGAGGCCGGGGTGAAGGAGCGGCGAGGTCGGGGCGAGGTCGGGGCGAAGGAGCGGCGAGGTCGGGGCGAAGGAGCGGCGAGGTCGGGGCGAGGTCGGGGCGAAGGAGCGGCGAGGCCGGGGTGAAGGAGCGGCGAGGTCGGGGTGAAGGAGCGGCGAGGTCGGAGCGAGGTCGGGGCGAAGGAGCGGCGAGGTCGGGGCGAAGGAGCGGCGAGGTCGGGGCGAGGTCGGGGCGAAGGAGCGGCGAGGCCGGGGTGAAGGAGCGGCGAGGTCGGGGTGAAGGAGCGGCGAGGTCGGAGCGAGGTCGGGGCGAAGGAGCGGCGAGGCCGGGGCGAAGGAGCGGCGAGGTCAGGGCGAAGGAGCGGCGAGGTCGGGGCGAAGGAGCGGCGAGGTCAGGGCGAAGGAGCGGCGAGGTCGGGGCGAAGGAGCGGCGAGGCCGGGGCGAAGGAGCGGCGAGGTCAGGGCGAAGGAGCGGCGAGGTCGGGGAGAAGGAGCGGCGAGGTCAGGGCGAAGGAGCGGCGAGGTCGGGGCGAAGGAGCGGCGAGGCCGGGGCGAAGGAGCGGCGAGGTCAGGGCGAAGGAGCGGCGAGGTCGGGGCGAAGGAGCGGCGAGGTCGGGGCGAAGGAGCGGCGAGGTCGGGGCGAAGGAGCGGCGAGGTCGGGGCGAAGGAGCGGCGAGGTCGGGGCGAAGGAGCGGCGAGGTCGTGGCGGAGGAGCGGCGAGGTCGGGGCGAAGGAGCGGCGAGGTCGGGGCGAAGGAGCGGCGAGGCCGGGGTGTAGGAGTGGCCAGGTCGGGGCGAGGTCGGGGCGAAGGAGCGGCGAGGTCGGAGCGAGGTCGGGGCGAAGGAGCGGCGAGTTCGGGGCGAGGTCGGGGTGAGGTCGGGGCGAAGGAGCGGCGAGGTCGGAGCGAGGTCGCGGCGAAGGAGCGGCGAGTTCGGGGCGAGGTCGGGGTGAGGTCGGGGCGAAGGAGCGGCGAGGTCGGAGCGAGGTCGGGGTGAGGTCGGGGCGAAGGAGCGGCGAGGTCGGGGTGAAGGAGCGGCGAGGTCGGGGCGAGGTCGGGGCGAAGGAGCGGCGAGGTCGGGGCGAGGTCGGGGTGAAGGAGCGGCGAGGTCGGGGCGAGGTCGGGGTGAAGGAGGGGCGAGGTTGGGGCTAGGTAGGGGCGAAGGAGCGGCGAGGTCGGGGCTAGGTCGGGGCGAGGTCAGTGCAAGGTCGGGGCGAAGGAGCGGCGAGGTCGGGGCGAGGTCGGGGCGAGGTCGGGGTGAAGGAGCGGCAAGGTCGGGGCGAGGTCGGGGTGAAGGAGCGGCGAGGTCGGGGCGAAGGAGCGGCGAGGTCGGGGCGAGGTCGGGGCGAGGTCGGAGCGAGGTCGGGGCGAAGGAGCGGCGAGGTCGGTGGGAAGGAGCGGCGAGGTCGGGGCGAGGTCGGGGCGAAGGAGCGGCGAGGTCGGGGCGAAGGAGCGGCCAGGTCGGGGCGAAGGAGCGGCCAGGTCGGGGCGAAGGAGCGGCGAGGTCGGGGCGAAGGAGCGGCCAGGTCGGGGCGAGGTCGGGGCGAAGGAGCGGCCAGGTCGGGGCGAAGGAGCGGCGAGGTCGGGGCGAGGTCGGGGCGAAGGAGCGGCGAGGCCGGGGTGAAGGAGCGGCGAGGTCGGGGTGAAGGAGCGGCGAGGTCGGAGCGAGGTCGGGGCGAAGGAGCGGCGAGGCCGGGGCGAAGGAGCGGCGAGGTCAGGGCGAAGGAGCGGCGAGGTCGGGGAGAAGGAGCGGCGAGGTCAGGGCGAAGGAGCGGCGAGGTCGGGGCGAAGGAGCGGCGAGGTCGGGGCGAAGGAGCGGCGAGGTCAGGGCGAAGGAGCGGCGAGGTCGGGGCGAAGGAGCGGCGAGGCCGGGGCGAAGGAGCGGCGAGGTCGGGGCGAAGGAGCGGCGAGGTCGGGGCGAAGGAGCGGCGAGGCCGGGGCGAAGGAGCGGCGAGGTCGGGGCGAAGGAGCGGCGAGGTCGGGGCGAAGGAGCGGCGAGGTCGGGGCGAAGGAGCGGCGAGGCCGGGGCGAAGGAGCGGCGAGGTCGGGGCGAAGGAGCGGCGAGGTCGGGGCGAAGGAGCGGCGAGGTCGGGGCGAAGGAGCGGCGAGGTCGGGGCGAAGGAGCGGCGAGGTCGGGGCGAAGGAGCGGCGAGGTCGTGGCGGAGGAGCGGCGAGGTCGGGGCGAAGGAGCGGCGAGGCCGGGGTGTAGGAGTGGCCAGGTCGGGGCGAGGTCGGGGCGAAGGAGCGGCGAGGTCGGGGCGAAGGAGCGGCGAGGCCGGGGTGTAGGAGTGGCCAGGTCGGGGCGAGGTCGGGGCGAAGGAGCGGCGAGGTCGGGGCGAGCTCGGGGCGAAGGAGCGGCGAGGCCGGGGTGAAGGAGCGGCGAGGTCGGAGCGAGGTCGGGGCGAAGGAGTGGCCAGGTCGGGGCGAGGTCGGGGCGAAGGAGCGGCGAGGTCGGAGCGAGGTCGGGGCGAAGGAGCGGCGAGGTCGGAGCGAGGTCGGGGCGAAGGAGCGGCGAGGTAGGGGCGAAGGAGTGGCCAGGTCGGGGCGAGGTCGGGGCGAAGGAGCGGCGAGGTAGGGGCGAAGGAGCGGCGAGGCCGGGGTGAAGGAGCGGCGAGGTCGGAGCGAGGTCGGGGCGAAGGAGCGGCGAGGCCGGGGTGAAGGAGCGGCGAGGTAGGGGCGAAGGAGCGGCGAGGTCGGGGCGAGGTCGGAGCGAGGTCGGGGCGAAGGAGCGGCGAGGTAGGGGCGAGGTCGGGGCGAAGGAGCGGCGAGGTAGGGGCGAAGGAGCGGCGAGGCCGGGGTGAAGGAGCGGCGAGGTCGGAGCGAGGTCGGGGCGAAGGAGCGGCGAGGCCGGGGCGAAGGAGCGGCGAGGCCGGGGCGAAGGAGCGGCGAGGTAGGGGCGAAGGAGTGGCCAGGTCGGGGCGAGGTCGGGGCGAAGGAGCGGCGAGGTCGGGGCGAAGGAGCGGCGAGGTCGGGGCGAGGTCGGGGCGAAGGAGCGGCGAGGTCGGGGCGAAGGAGCGGCGAGGTCGGGGCGAAGGAGCGGCGAGGTCGGGGGGAAGGAGCGTCGAGGTCGGGGCGAAGGAGCGGCGAGGTCGTGACGGAGGAGCGGCGAGGTCGGGGCGAAGGAGCGGCGAGGTCGGGGCGAAGGAGCGGCGAGGTCGGGGCGAAGGAGCGGCGAGGTCGGGGCGAAGGAGCGGCGAGGTCGGGGCGAAGGAGCGGCGAGGTCGGGGCGAAGGAGCGGCGAGGTCGGGGCGAGGTCGGGGCGAAGGAGCGGCGAGGTCGGGGCGAAGGAGCGGCGAGGTCGGGGCGAAGGAGCGGCGAGGTCGGGGGGAAGGAGCGTCGAGGTCGGGGCGAAGGAGCGGCGAGGTCGTGACGGAGGAGCGGCGAGGTCGGGGCGAAGGAGCGGCGAGGTCGGGGCGAAGGAGCGGCGAGGTCGGGGCGAAGGAGCGGCGAGGTCGGGGCGAAGGAGCGGCGAGGTCGGGGCGAAGGAGCGGCGAGGTCGGGGCGAAGGAGAGGCCAGGTCGGGGCGAGGTCAGGGCGAGGTCGGTGCAAGGTCGGGGCGAAGGAGCGGCGAGTTCGGGGCGAAGGAGCGGCGAGGTCGGAGCGAGGTCGGGGCGAAGGAGCGGCGAGGTCGGAGCGAGGTCGGGGCGAAGGAGCGGCGAGTTCGGGGCGAGGTCGGGGTGAGGTCGGGGCGAAGGAGAGGCGAGGTCGGAGCGAGGTCGGGGCGAAGGAGCGGCGAGTTCGGGGCGAGGTCGGGGTGAGGTCGGGGCGAAGGAGCGGCGAGGTCGGAGCGAGGTCGGGGCGAAGGAGCGGCGAGTTCGGGGCGAGGTCGGGGTGAGGTCGGGGCGAAGGAGCGGCGAGGTCGGAGCGAGGTCGGGGCGAAGGAGCGGCGAGGTCGGGGTGAAGGAGCGGCGAGGCCGGAGCGAGGTCGGGGCGAAGGAGCGGCGAGTTCGGGGCGAAGGAGCGGCGAGGTCGGGGCGAAGGAGCGGCGAGGTCGGGGCGAAGGAGCGGCGAGGTCGGGGCGAAGGAGCGGCGAGGTCGGGGCGAAGGAGCGGCGAGGCCGGGGTGAAGGAGTGACCAGGTCGGGGCGAGGTCGGGGCGAAGGAGCGGCGAGGTAGGGGCGAAGGAGTGGCCAGGTCGGGGCGAGGTCGGGGCGAGGTCGGGGCGAGGTCGGGGCGAAGGAGCGGCGAGGTCGGGGCGAAGGAGCGGCGAGGCCGGGGTGAAGGAGTGACCAGGTCGGGGCGAGGTCGGGGCGAAGGAGCGGCGAGGCCGGGGTGAAGGAGCGGCGAGGTCGGAGCGAGGTCGGGGCGAAGGAGCGGCGAGGCCGGGGCGAAGGAGCGGCGAGGTCGGGGCGAAGGAGCGGCGAGGTCGGGGCGAAGGAGCGGCGAGGTCGGAGCGAGGTCGGGGCGAAGGAGAGGCGAGGTCGTGGCGGAGGAGCGGCGAGGTCGGGGCGAAGGAGAGGTGAGGTCGGGGCGAAGGAGCGGCGAGGTCGGGGCGAAGGAGCGGCGAGGTCGGGGGGAAGGAGCGTCGAGGTCGGGGCGAAGGAGCGGCGAGGTCGTGGCGGAGGAGCGGCGAGGTCGGGGCGAAGGAGCGGCGAGGTCGGGCCCAGGAGCGGCGAGGTCGGGGCGAAGGAGCGGCGAGGTCGGGGCGAAGGAGCGGCGAGGTCGGGGCGAAGGAGCGGCGAGGCCGGGGTGAAGGAGTGACCAGGTCGGGGCGAAGGAGCGGCGAGGTCGGAGCGAGGTCGGGGCGAAGGAGCGGCGAGGTCGGAGCGAGGTCGGGGCGAAGGAGCGGCGAGGTCGGGGTGAAGGAGTGGCCAGGTCGGGGTGAAGGAGCGGCGAGGTCGGGGCGAAGGAGCGGCGAGGCCGGGGTGAAGGAGCGGCGAGGTCGGGGCGAAGGAGCGGCGAGGCCGGGGCGAAGGAGCGGCGAGGTCGGGGCGAAGGAGCGGCGAGTTCGGGGCGAAGGAGAGGCCAGGTCGGGGCGAAGGAGCGGCGAGGTCGGGGCGAAGGAGCGGCGAGGTCGGGGCGAAGGAGCGGCGAGGTCGGGGCGAAGGAGCGTCGAGGTCGGGGCGAAGGAGCGGCGAGGTCGTGGCGGAGGAGCGGCGAGGTCGGGGCGAAGGAGCGGCGAGGTCGTGGCGGAGGAGCGGCGAGGTCGGGGCGAAGGAGCGGCGAGGTCGGGCCAAGGAGCGGCGAGGTCGTGGCGGAGGAGCGGCGAGGTCGGGGCGAAGGAGCGGCGAGGTCGGGGCGAAGGAGCGGCGAGGTCGTGGCGGAGGAGCGGCGAGGTCGGGGCGAAGGAGCGGCGAGGTCGGGGCGAAGGAGCGGCGAGGTCGGGGCGAGGTCGGGGCGAAGGAGCGGCGAGGTCGGGGCGAAGGAGCGGCGAGGTCGGGGCGAAGGAGAGGCCAGGTCGGGGCGAGGTCAGGGCGAGGTCGGTGCAAGGTCGGGGCGAAGGAGCGGCGAGTTCGGGGCGAAGGAGCGGCGAGTTCGGGGCGAGGTCGGGGTGAAGGAGCGGCGAGGTCGGAGCGAGGTCGGGGCGAAGGAGCGGCGAGGTCGGAGCGAGGTCGGGGCGAAGGAGCGGCGAGTTCGGGGCGAGGTCGGGGTGAGGTCGGGGCGAAGGAGCGGCGAGGTCGGAGCGAGGTCGGGGCGAAGGAGCGGCGAGTTCGGGGCGAGGTCGGGGTGAGGTCGGGGCGAAGGAGCGGCGAGGTCGGGGTGAAGGAGCGGCGAGGTCGGGGCGAGGTCGGGGCGAAGGAGCGGCGAGGTCGGGGCGAGGTCGGGGTGAAGGAGCGGCGAGGTCGGGGCGAGGTCGGGGTGAGGTCGGGGTGAGGTCGGGGTGAGGTCGGGGTGAGGTCGGGGTGAAGGAGAGGCGAGGTCGGGGCGAGGTCGGGGCGAAGGAGGGGCGAGGTCGGGGCGAGGTCGGGGTGAAGGAGCGGCGAGGTCGGGGCGAGGTCGGGGTGAAGGAGGGGCGAGGTTGGGGCTAGGTCGGGGCGAAGGAGCGGCGAGGTCGGGGCTAGGTCGGGGCGAGGTCAGTGCAAGGTCGGGGCGAAGGAGCGGCGAGGTCGGGGCGAGGTCGGGGCGAGGTCGGGGTGAAGGAGCGGCAAGGTCGGGGCGAGGTCGGGGTGAAGGAGCGGCGAGGTCGGGGCGAAGGAGCGGCGAGGTCGGGGCGAGGTCGGGGCGAGGTCGGAGCGAGGTCGGGGCGAAGGAGCGGCGAGGTCGGTGGGAAGGAGCGGCGAGGTCGGGGCGAGGTCGGGGCGAAGGAGCGGCGAGGTCGGGGCGAAGGAGCGGCCAGGTCGGGGCGAAGGAGCGGCCAGGTCGGGGCGAAGGAGCGGCGAGGTCGGGGGGAAGGAGCGGCGAGGTCGGGGCGAAGGAGCGGCCAGGTCGGGGTGAAGGAGCAGCGAGGTCGGGGGGAAGGAGCAGCGAGGTCGGGGTGAAGGAGCGGCGAGGTCGGAGCGAGGTCGGGGCGAAAGAGCGGCGAGGTCGGGGGGAAGGAGCAGCGAGGTCGGGGTGAAGGAGCGGCGAGGTCGGGGGGAAGGAGCAGCGAGGTCGGGGTGAAGGAGCGGCGAGGTCGGAGCGAGGTCGGGGGGAAGGAGCGGCGATGTCGGGGCGAGGTCGGGGCGAAGGAGCGGCCAGGTCGGGGCGAGGTCGGGGCGAGGTCGTTGCAAGGTCGGAGTGAAGGAGCGGCGAGGCCGGGGGGAAGGAGCAGCGAGGTCGGGGTGAAGGAGCGGCGAGGTCGGAGCGAGGTCGGGGGGAAGGAGCGGCGAGGTCGGGGCGAAGGAGCGGCGAGGTCGGAGCGAGGTCGGGGGGAAGGAGCGGCGAGGTCGGAGCGAGGTCGGGGGGAAGGAGCGGCGAGGTCGGGGCGAAGGAGCGGCGAGGTCGGAGCGAGGTCGGGGCGAAGGAGCGGCGAGGTCGGGGCGAAGGAGCGGCGAGGTCGGAGAGAAGGAGCGGCGAGGTCGGAGCGAGGTCGGGGCGAAGGAGCGGCGAGGTCGGGGCGAAGGAGCGGCGAGGTCGGGGCGAAGGAGCGGCGAGGTCGGGGCGAAGGAGCGGCCAGGTCGGGGCGAAGGAGCGGCGAGGTCGGGGCGAAGGAGCGGCGAGGTCGGGGCGAAGGAGCGGAGAGGTCGGGGCGAAGGAGCGGCGAGGTCGGGGCGAAGGAGCGGCGAGGTCGGGGCGAAGGAGCGGAGAGGTCGGGGCGAAGGAGCGGCGAGGTCGGGGCGAAGGAGCGGCCAGGTCGGGGCGAAGGAGCGGCGAGGTCGGGGCGAAGGAGCGGCGATGTCGGGGCGAAGGAGCGGAGAGGTCGGGGCGAAGGAGCGGCGAAGTCGGGGCGAAGGAGCGGCCAGGTCGGGGCGAAGGAGCGGCGAGGTCGGGGCGAAGGAGCGGCCAGGTCGGGGCGAGGTCGGGTCGAAGGAGCGGCGAGGCCGGAGCGAAGGAGCGGCGAGGTCGGAGCGAGGTCAGGGCGAAGGAGCGGCCAGGTCGGGGCGAGGTCGGGGTGAAGGAGCGGCGAGGTCGGAGCGAGGTCAGGGCGAAGGAGCGGCCAGGTCGGGGCGAGGTCGGGGTGAAGGAGCGGCGAGGTCGGGGCGAAGGAGCGGAGAGGTCGGGGCGAAGGAGCGGCGAGGTCGGGGCGAGGTCGGGGCGAAGGAGGGGCGAAGGAGCGGCGAGGTCGGAGCGAGGTCGGGGCGAAGGAGCGGCCAGGTCGGGGCGAAGGATCGGCGAGTTCGGGGAGAAGGAGCGGCGATGTCGGGGCGAAGGAGCGGCGAGGTCGGGGCGAAGGAGCGGCGAGGTCGGGGCGAGGTCGGGGCGAAGGAGCGGCGAGGTCGGGGCGAAGGAGCGGCGAGGTCGGGGAGAAGGAGCGGCGAGGTCGGGGCAAGGTCGGGGCGAAGGAGGGGCGAGGTCGGAGCGAAGGATCGGCGAGGTCGGGGTTAAGGAGCGACGAGGTCGGGGCGAAGGAGCGGCGAGGTCGGGGCGAAGGAGCGGCGAGGTCGGAGCGAGGTCGGGGCGAAGGAGGGGCGAAGGAGCGGCGAGGTCGGAGCGAGGTCGGGGCGAAGGAGCGGCCAGGTCGGGGCGAAGGATCGGCGAGGTCGGGGTTAAGGAGCGACGAGGTCGGGGCGAAGGAACGGCGAGGTCAGCGCGAGGTCGGGGCGAGGTCGGGGCGAGGTCGGGGCGAAGGAGCGGCGTGGTCGGGGCGAAGGAGCGGCGAGGTCGGGGCGAAGGAGCGGCCAGGTCGGGACGAAGGAGCAGCGAGGTCGGGGCGAGGTCGTGGCGAGGTCGGGGCGAAGGAGCGGCGAGGTCGGGGCGAGGTCGGGGCGAAGGAGCGGCGAGGTCGGGGAGAAGGAGCGGCGAGGTCGGGGCGAAGGAGCGGCGAGGTCGGGGCGAAGGAGCGGCGAGGTCGGGGCGAAGGAGTGGCCAGGTCGGGGCGAGGTCGGGGCGAGGTCGGTGCAAGGTCACGGTGAAGGAGCGGCGAGTTCGGGGCGAAGGATCGGCGAGGTCGGGGCGAAGGAGCGGCGAGGTCGGGGTGAAGGAGCGGCGAGGTCGGGGCGAGGTCGGGGCGAAGGAGCGGCGAGGTCGGGGCGAGGTTGGGGCGAAGGAGCGGCGAGGTCGGGGCGAGGTCGGGGCGAAGGAGCGGCGAGGTCGGGGCGAGGTCGGGGCGAAGGAGCGGCGAGGTCGGGGCGAGGTCGGGGCGAAGGAGCGGCGATGTCGGGGCGAGGTCGGGGCGAGGTCGGGGCGAAGGAGCGGCGATGTCGGGGTGAAGGAGCGGCGAGGTCGGGGCGAAGGAGCGGCGAGGTCGGGGCGAAGGAGCGGAGAGGTCGGGGCGAAGGAGCGGCGAGGTCGGAGCGAAGGAGCGGCGTGGTCGGGGTGAAGGAGCGGCGAGGTCGGAGCGAAGTCGGGGCGAAGGAGCGGCGAGGTCGGGGCGAAGGTGCGGCGAGGTCGGAGCGAGGTCGGGGCGAAGGAGGGGCGAGGTCGGGGCGAAGGAGCGGCGAGGTCGGAGCGAGGTCAGGGCGAAGGAGCGGCCAGGTCGGGGCGAGGTCGGGGCGAAGGAGCGGCGAGGTTGGGGCGAAGGAGCGGCGAGGTCGGGGCGAAGGAGCGGAGAGGTCGGGGCGAAGGAGCGGCGAGGTCGGAGCGAAGGAGCGGCGAGGTCGGGGCGAAGGAGCGGCGAGGTCGGAGCGAGGTCGGGGCGAAGGAGCGGCGAGGTCGGGGCGAAGGTGCGGCGAGGTCGGAGCGAGGTCGGGGCGAAGGAGCGGCGAGGTCGGGGCGAAGGAGCGGCGAGGTCGGGGCGAAGGAGCGGCGAGGTCGGGGTGAAGGAGCGGCGAGGTCGGGGCGAGGTCGGGGCGAAGGAGGGGCGAGGTCGGGGCGAAGGAGCGGCGAGGTCGGAGCGAGGTCGGGGCGAAGGAGGGGCGAGGTCGGGGCGAGGTCGGGGCGAAGGAGGGGCGAGGTCGGGGCGAAGGAGCGGCGAGGTCGGAGCGAGGTCGGGGCGAAGGAGGGGCGAAGGAGCGGCGAGGTCGGGGCGAAGGAGCGGCGAGGTCGGGGCGAAGGAGTGGCCAGGTCGGGGCGAGGTCGGGGCGAGGTCGGTGCAAGGTCACGGTGAAGGAGCGGCGAGGCCGTGGTGAAGGAGCGGCGAGGTCGGGGTGAAGGAGTGGCGAGGTCGGGGTGAGGTCGGGGTGAAGGAGCGGCGAGGTCGTGACGGAGGAGCGGCGAGGTCGGGGCGAAGGAGCGGCGAGGTCGGGGCGAAGGAGCGGCGAGGTCGGGGCGAAGGAGCGGCGAGGTCGGGGCGAAGGAGCGGCGAGGTCGGGGCGAAGGAGAGGCCAGGTCGGGGCGAGGTCAGGGCGAGGTCGGTGCAAGGTCGGGGCGAAGGAGCGGCGAGTTCGGGGCGAAGGAGCGGCGAGGTCGGAGCGAGGTCGGGGCGAAGGAGCGGCGAGGTCGGAGCGAGGTCGGGGCGAAGGAGCGGCGAGTTCGGGGCGAGGTCGGGGTGAGGTCGGGGCGAAGGAGCGGCGAGGTCGGAGCGAGGTCGGGGCGAAGGAGCGGCGAGGCCGGGGCGAAGGAGCGGCGAGTTCGGGGCGAAGGAGCGGCGAGTTCGGGGCGAAGGAGCGGCGAGGTCGGGGCGAAGGAGCGGCGAGGTCGGGGCGAAGGAGCGGCGAGGTCGGGGCGGAGGAGCGGCGAGGTCGGGGCGAAGGAGCGGCGAGGCCGGGGTGAAGGAGCGGCGAGTTCGGGGCGAAGGAGCGGCGAGGTCGGGGCGAAGGAGCGGCGAGGTCGGGGCGGAGGAGCGGCGAGGTCGGGGCGAAGGAGCGGCGAGGCCGGGGCGGAGGAGCGGCGAGGTCGGGGCGAAGGAGCGGCGAGGTCGGGGCGAAGGAGCGGTGAGGTCGTGGCGGAGGAGCGGCGAGGTCGGGGCGAAGGAGCGGCGAGTTCGGGGCGAAGGAGCGGCGAGGTCGGGGCGAAGGAGCGGCGAGGTCGGGGCGGAGGAGCGGCGAGGTCGGGGCGAAGGAGCGGCGAGGCCGGGGTGAAGGAGTGACCAGGTCGGGGCGAGGTCGGGGCGAAGGAGCGGCGAGGCCGGGGTGAAGGAGCGGCGAGGTCGGAGCGAGGTCGGGGCAAAGGAGCGGCGAGGTCGGGGCGAAGGAGCGGCGAGGTCGGGGTGAAGGAGCGGCGAGGTCGGGGCGAAGGAGCGGCGAGGTCGGGGCGAAGGAGAGGCGAGGTCGTGGCGGAGGAGCGGCGAGGTCGGGGCGAAGGAGCGGCGAGTTCGGGGCGAAGGAGAGGTGAGGTCGGGGCGAAGGAGCGGCGAGGTCGGGGCGAAGGAGCGGCGAGGTCGGGGGGAAGGAGCGGCGAGGTCGGGGCGAAGGAGCGGCGAGGTCGTGGCGGAGGAGCGGCGAGGTCGGGGCGAAGGAGCGGCGAGGTCGTGGCGGAGGAGCGGCGAGGTCGGGGCGAAGGAGCGGCGAGGTCGGGCCAAGGAGCGGCGAGGTCGGGGCGAAGGAGCGGCGAGGTCGGGGCGAAGGAGCGGCGAGGTCGTGGTGGAGGAGCGGCGAGGTCAGGGCGAAGGAGCGGAGAGGTCGGGGCGAAGGAGCGGCGAGGTCGGGGCGAAGGAGCGGCGAGGCCGGGGTGAAGGAGCGACCAGGTCGGGGCGAAGGAGCGGCGAGGCCGGGGTGAAGGAGCGGCGAGGTCGCAGCGAGGTCGGGGCGAAGGAGCGGCGAGGTCGGGGTGAAGGAGTGGCCAGGTCGGGGTGAAGGAGCGGCGAGGTCGGGGCGAAGGAGCGGCGAGGTCGGGGTGAAGGAGTGGCCAGGTCGGGGTGAAGGAGCGGCGAGGTCGGGGTGAAGGAGCGGCGAGGTCGGGGCGAAGGAGAGGCCAGGTCGGGGCGAAGGAGCGGCGAGTTCGGGGCGAAGGAGAGGCCAGGTCGGGGCGAAGGAGCAGCAAGGTCGGGGCGAAGGAGCGGCGAGGTCGGGGCGAAGGAGCGGCGAGGTCGGAGCGAGGTCGGGGCGAAGGAGCGGCGAGGCCGGGGCGAAGGAGCGGCGAGGTCGGGGCGAAGGAGCGGCGAGTTCGGGGCGAAGGAGAGGCCAGGTCGGGGCGAAGGAGCGGCGAGGTCGTGGCGGAGGAGCGGCGAGGTCGGGGCGAAGGAGCAGCAAGGTCGGGGCGAAGGAGCGGCGAGGTCGGGGGGAAGGAGCGGCGAGGTCGGGGCGAGGTCGGGGCGAAGGAGCGGCGAGGTCGGGGCGAAGGAGCGGCGAGGTCGGGGCGAAGGAGCAGCAAGGTCGGGGCGAAGGAGCGGCGAGGTCGGGGGGAAGGAGCGGCGAGGTCGGGGCGAGGTCGGGGCGAAGGAGCGGCGAGGCCGGAGCGAAGGAGCGGCGAGGCCGGAGCGAAGGAGCGGCGAGGCCGGAGCGAAGGAGCGGCGAGGCCGGGGCGAAGGAGCGGCCAGGTCGGGGCGAAGGAGCGGCGAGGTCGGGGCGAAGGAGCGGCGAGGTCGGGGCGAAGGAGCGGCGAGGTCGGGGCGAAGGAGCGGCGAGGTCGGGCCAAGGAGCGGCGAGGTCGGGGCGAAGGAGCGGCGAGGTCGGGGCGAAGGAGCGGCGAGGTCGTGGCGGAGGAGCGGCGAGGTCGGGGCGAAGGAGCGGCGAGGTCGGGGCGAAGGAGCGGCGAGGTCGGAGCGAGGTCGGGGCGAAGGAGCGGCGAGGTCGGGGCGAGGTCGGGGTGAGGTCGGGGCGAAGGAGCGGCGAGGTCGGAGCGAGGTCGGGGCGAAGGAGCGGCGAGTTCGGGGCGAGGTCGGGGTGAGGTCGGGGCGAAGGAGCGGCGAGGTCGGGGTGAAGGAGCGGCGAGGTCGGGGCGAGGTCGGGGCGAAGGAGCGGCGAGGTCGGGGCGAGGTCGGGGTGAAGGAGCGGCGAGGTCGGGGCGAGGTCGGGGTGAGGTCGGGGTGAGGTCGGGGTGAGGTCGGGGTGAAGGAGAGGCGAGGTCGGGGCGAGGTCGGGGCGAAGGAGGGGCGAGGTCGGGGTGAAGGAGCGGCGAGGTCGGGGCGAGGTCGGGGTGAAGGAGGGGCGAGGTTGGGGCTAGGTCGGGGCGAAGGAGCGGCGAGGTCGGGGCTAGGTCGGGGCGAGGTCAGTGCAAGGTCGGGGCGAAGGAGCGGCGAGGTCGGGGCGAGGTCGGGGCGAGGTCGGGGTGAAGGAGCGGCAAGGTCGGGGCGAGGTCGGGGGGAAGGAGCGGCGAGGTCGGGGCGAAGGAGCGGCGAGGTCGGGGCGAAGGAGCGGCGAGGTCGGGGCGAAGGAGCGGCCAGGTCGGGGCGAAGGAGCGGCGAGGTCGGGGCGAAGGAGCGGCGAGGTCGGGGCGAAGGAGCGGAGAGGTCGGGGCGAAGGAGCGGCGAGGTCGGGGCGAAGGAGCGGCGAGGTCGGGGCGAAGGAGCGGAGAGGTCGGGGCGAAGGAGCGGCGAGGTCGGGGCGAAGGAGCGGCCAGGTCGGGGCGAAGGAGCGGCGAGGTCGGGGCGAAGGAGCGGCGATGTCGGGGCGAAGGAGCGGAGAGGTCGGGGCGAAGGAGCGGCCAGGTCGGGGCGAGGTCGGGTCGAAGGAGCGGCGAGGCCGGAGCGAAGGAGCGGCGAGGTCGGAGCGAGGTCAGGGCGAAGGAGCGGCCAGGTCGGGGCGAGGTCGGGGTGAAGGAGCGGCGAGGTCGGAGCGAGGTCAGGGCGAAGGAGCGGCCAGGTCGGGGCGAGGTCGGGGTGAAGGAGCGGCGAGGTCGGGGCGAAGGAGCGGAGAGGTCGGGGCGAAGGAGCGGCGAGGTCGGGGCGAAGGAGCGGCGAGTTCGGGGAGAAGGAGCGGCGAGGTCGGGGCGAAGGAGCGGCGAGGTCGGAGCGAGGTCGGGGCGAAGGAGCGGCGAGGTCGGGGCGAAGGAGCGGCGAGGTCGGGGCGAAGGAGCGGCGAGGTCGGGGCGAAGGAGCGGCCAGGTCGGGGGGAAGGAGCGGTGAGGTCGGGGCGAGGTCGGGGCGAGGTCGGGGCGAAGGAGCGGCGAGGTCGGAGCGAGGTCGGGGCGAAGGAGCGGCGAGGTCGGAGCGAGGTCGGGGCGAAGGAGCGGCGAGGTCGGGGCGAAGGAGCGGCGAGGTCGGGGCGAATGAGCGGCGAGGTCGGAACGAGGTCAGGGCGAAGGAGCGTTGAGGTCGGGGCGAAGGAGCGGCGAGGTCGGGGCGAGGTCGGGGCGAGGTCGGGGCGAAGGAGCGGCGAGGTCGGAGCGAGGTCGGGGCGAAGGAGCGGCGAGGTCGGGGCGAAGGAGCGGCGAGGTCGGGGCGAAGGAGCGGCGAGGTCGGGGTGAAGGAGCGGCGAGGTCGGGGTGAAGGAGCGGCGAGGTCGGGGTGAAGGAGCGGCGAGGTCGGGGTGAAGGAGCGGCGAGGTCGGGGTGAAGGAGTGGCCAGGTCGGTGCAAGGTCGGGGCGAAGGAGCGGCGAGGTCGGGGCGAAGGAGCGGCGAGGTCGGGGCGAAGGAGCGGCGAGGTCGGGGCGAAGGAGCGGCGAGTTCTGGGCGAAGGAGCGGCGAGGTCGGGGCGAAGGAGCGGCGAGGTCGGGGCGAAGGAGCGGCGAGGTCGGGGCGAAGGAGCGGCGAGGTCGGGGCGAGGTCGGGGCGAAGGAGCGGCGAGGCCGGAGCGAAGGAGCGGCGAGGCCGGAGCGAAGGAGCGGCGAGGCCGGGGCGAAGGAGCGGCCAGGTCGGGGCGAAATTGAGCGGCGAGGTCGGGGCGAAGGAGCGGAGAGGTCGGGGCGAAGGAGCGGCGAGGTCGGGGCGAAGGAGCGGCGAGGTCGGGGCGAAGGAGCGGAGAGGTCGGGGCGAAGGAGCGGCGAGGTCGGGGCGAAGGAGCGGCCAGGTCGGGGCGAAGGAGCGGCGAGGTCGGGGCGAAGGAGCGGCCAGGTCGGGGCGAAGGAGCGGAGAGGTCGGGGCGAAGGAGCGGCGAGGTCGGGGCGAAGGAGCGGCGAGGTCGGGGCGAAGGAGCGGCGAGTTCGGGGAGAAGGAGCGGCGATGTCGGGGCGAAGGAGCGGCGAGGTCGGGGCGAAGGAGCGGCGAGGTCGGGGCGAGGTCGGGGCGAAGGAGCGGCGAGGTCGGGGCGAAGGAGCGGCGAGGTCGGGGAGAAGGAGCGGCGAGGTCGGGGCAAGGTCGGGGCGAAGGAGGGGCGAGGTCGGAGCGAAGGATCGGCGAGGTCGGGGTTAAGGAGCGACGAGGTCGGGGCGAAGGAGCGGCGAGGTCGGGGCGAAGGAGCGGCGAGGTCGGAGCGAGGTCGGGGCGAAGGAGGGGCGAAGGAGCGGCGAGGTCGGAGCGAGGTCGGGGCGAAGGAGCGGCCAGGTCGGGGCGAAGGATCGGCGAGGTCAGGGTTAAGGAGCGACGAGGTCGGTGCGAAGGAGCGGCGAGGTCAGCGCGAGGTCGGGGCGAGGTCGGGGCGAGGTCGGGGCGAAGGAGCGGCGTGGTCGGGGCGAAGGAGCGGCGAGGTCGGGGCGAAGGAGCGGCCAGGTCGGGACGAAGGAGCAGCGAGGTCGGGGAGAAGGAGCGGCGAGGTCGGGGCGAGGTCGTGGCGAGGTCGGGGCGAAGGAGCGGCGAGGTCGGGGCGAGGTCGGGGCGAAGGAGCGGCGAGGTCGGGGAGAAGGAGCGGCGAGGTCGGGGCGAAGGAGCGGCGAGGTCGGGGCGAAGGAGCGGCGAGGTCGGGGCGAAGGAGCGGCGAGGCCGGAGCGAAGGAGTGGCCAGGTCGGGGCGAGGTCGGTGCAAGGTCACGGTGAAGGAGCGGCGAGGTCGGGGAGAAGGAGCGGCGAGTTCGGGGCGAAGGATCGGCGAGGTCGGGGCGAAGGAGCGGCGAGGTCGGGGTGAAGGAGCGGCGAGGTCGGGGCGAGGTCGGGGCGAAGGAGCGGCGAGGTCGGGGCGAGGTCGGGGCGAAGGAGCGGCGAGGTCGGGGCGAGGTCGGGGCGAAGGAGCGGCGATGTCGGGGGGAAGGAGCGGCGAGGTCGGGGCGAGGTCGGGGCGAAGGAGCGGCGAGGTCGGGGCGAAGGAGCGGCGAGGTCGGGGCGAAGGAGCGGCAAGGTCGGGGCGAAGGAGCGGCGAGGTCGGGGCGAGGTCGGGTCGAAGGAGCGGCGAGGTCGGGGCGAGGTCGGGGCGAAGGAGCGGCGATGTCGGGGCGAGGTCGGGGCGAGGTCGGGGCGAAGGAGCGGCGATGTCGGGGTGAAGGAGCGGCGAGGTCGGGGCGAAGGAGCGGCGAGGTCGGGGCGAAGGAGCGGCGAGGTCGGAGCGAAGGAGCGGAGAGGTGGGGCGAAGGAGCGGCGAGGTCGGGGCGAAGGAGCGGAGAGGTGGGGCGAAGGAGCGGCGAGGTCGGGGCGAAGGAGCGGAGAGGTGGGGCGAAGGAGCGGCGAGGTCGGAGCGAAGGAGCGGCGAGGTCGGGGCGAAGGTGCGGCGAGGTCGGAGCGAGGTCGGGGCGAAGGAGGGGCGAGGTCGGGGCGAAGGAGCGGCGAGGTCGGAGCGAAGGAGCGGCGTGGTCGGGGTGAAGGAGCGGCGAGGTCGGAGCGAAGGAGCGGCGAGGTCGGAGCGAAGGAGCGGCGTGGTCGGGGTGAAGGAGCGGCGAGGTCGGAGCGAAGGAGCGGCGAGGTCGGGGCGAAGGTGCGGCGAGGTCGGAGCGAGGTCGGGGCGAAGGAGGGGCGAGGTCGGGGCGAAGGAGCGGCGAGGTCGGAGCGAGGTCGGGGCGAAGGAGCGGCGAGGTCGGGGCGAAGGAGCGGCGAGGTCGGGGCGAAGGAGCGGCGAGGTCGGGGCGAAGGAGCGGCGAGGTCGGGGCGAAGGAGCGGAGAGGTCGGGGCGAAGGAGCGGCGAGGTCGGAGCGAAGGAGCGGCGAGGTCGGGGCGAAGGAGCGGCGAGGTCGGAGCGAGGTCGGGGCGAAGGTGCGGCGAGGTCGGAGCGAGGTCGGGGCGAAGGAGCGGCGAGGTCGGGGCGAAGGAGCGGCGAGGTCGGAGCGAGGTCGGGGCGAAGGAGCGGCGAGGTCGGGGCGAAGGAGCGGCGAGGTCGGAGCGAGGTCGGGGCGAAGGAGCGGCGAGGTCGGGGCGAAGGAGCGGCGAGGTCGGGGCGAAGGAGCGGCGAGGTCGGGGCGAAGGAGTGGCCAGGTCGGGGCGAGGTCGGGGCGAGGTCGGTGCAAGGTCACGGTGAAGGAGCGGCGAGGCCGGGGTGAAGGAGCGGCGAGGTCGGGGTGAGGTCGGGGTGAAGGAGCGGCGAGGTCGGGGCGGAGGAGCGGCGAGGTCGGGGTGAAGGATCGGCGAGGTCGGGGCGAGGTCGGGGCGAAGGAGCGGCGAGGTCGGGGCGAAGGAGCGGCGAGGTCGGAGCGAGGTCGGGGCGGAGGAGCGGCGAGGTCGGGGTGAAGGATCGGCGAGGTCGGGGCGAGGTCGGGGCGAAGGAGCGGCGAGGTCGGGGCGAAGGAGCGGCGAGGTCGGGGCGAAGGAGCGGCGAGGTCGGGGCGATGGAGCGGCGAGGTCGGGGCGAAGGAGCGGCGAGGTCGGGGGGAAGGAGCGGCGAGGTCGGGGCGAAGGAGCGGCGAGGTCGGAGCTGGGTCGGGGCGAAGGAGCGGCGAGGTCGGAGCGAGGTCAGGGAGAAGGAGCGGCCAGGTCGGGGCGAGCTCGGGGCGAAGGAGCGGCGAGTTCGGAGCGAAGGAGCGGCGAGGTCGGGGCGAAGGAGCGGCGAGGTCGGGGCGAAGGAGCGGCGAGGTCGGGGCGAAGGAGCGGCGAGGTCGGGGCGAAGGAGCGGCGAGGTCGGGGCGAAGGAGCGGCGAGGTCGGGGCGAAGGAGCGGCGAGGTCGGGGCGAGGTCGGGGCGAGGTCGGGGCGAAGGAGCGGTGAGGTCGGGGCGAAGGAGCGGCGAGGTCGGGGCGAAGGAGCGGCGAGGTCGGGGCGAAGGAGCGGCGAGGTCGGGGCGAAGGAGCGGTGAGGTCGGGGCGAAGGAGCGGCGAGGTCGGGGCGAAGGAGCGGCGAGGTCGGGGCGAGGTCGGGGCGAAGGAGCGGCGAGGTCGGGGCGAAGCAGCGGTGAGGTCGGGGCGAAGGAGCGGTGAGGTCGGGGCGAAGGAGCGGCGAGGTCGGGGCGAAGGAGCGGCGAGGTCGGGGCGAAGGAGCGGTGAGGTCGGGGCGAAGGAGCGGCGAGGTCGGGGCGAAGGAGCGGCGAGGTCGGGGCGAGGTCGGGGCGAAGGAGCGGCGAGGCCGGGGCGAAGGAGCGGCCAGGTCGGGGCGAAGGAGCGGCGAGGTCGGGGCGAAGGAGCGGCGAGGTCGGGGCGAAGGAGCGGCGAGGTCGGGGCGAGGTCGGGGCGAAGGAGCGGCGAGGCCGGAGCGAAGGAGCGGCGAGGCCGGAGCGAAGGAGCGGCGAGGCCGGAGCGAAGGAGCGGCGAGGCCGGGGCGAAGGAGCGGCGAGGTCGGGGCGAAGGAGCGGCGAGGTCGTGGCGGAGGAGCGGCGAGGTCGGGGCGAAGGAGCGGCGAGGTCGGGGCGAAGGAGCGGCGAGGTCGGAGCGAGGTCGGGGCGAAGGAGCGGCGAGGTCGGGGCGAGGTCGGGGTGAGGTCGGGGCGAAGGAGCGGCGAGGTCGGAGCGAGGTCGGGGCGAAGGAGCGGCGAGTTCGGGGCGAGGTCGGGGTGAGGTCGGGGCGAAGGAGCGGCGAGGTCGGGGTGAAGGAGCGGCGAGGTCGGGGCGAGGTCGGGGCGAAGGAGCGGCGAGGTCGGGGCGAGGTCGGGGTGAAGGAGCGGCGAGGTCGGGGCGAGGTCGGGGTGAGGTCGGGGTGAGGTCGGGGTGAGGTCGGGGTGAAGGAGAGGCGAGGTCGGGGCGAGGTCGGGGCGAAGGAGGGGCGAGGTCGGGGTGAAGGAGCGGCGAGGTCGGGGCGAGGTCGGGGTGAAGGAGGGGCGAGGTTGGGGCTAGGTCGGGGCGAAGGAGCAGCGAGGTCGGGGCTAGGTCGGGGCGAGGTCAGTGCAAGGTCGGGGCGAAGGAGCGGCGAGGTCGGGGCGAGGTCGGGGCGAGGTCGGGGTGAAGGAGCGGCAAGGTCGGGGCGAGGTCGGGGTGAAGGAGCGGCGAGGTCGGGGCGAAGGAGCGGCGAGGTCGGGGCGAAGGAGCGGCGAGGTCGGGGCGAGGTCGGGGCGAGGTCGGAGCGAGGTCGGGGCGAAGGAGCGGCGAGGTCGGTGGGAAGGAGCGGCGAGGTCGGGGCGAGGTCGGGGCGAAGGAGCGGCGAGGTCGGGGCGAAGGAGCGGCCAGGTCGGGGCGAAGGAGCGGCGAGGTCGGGGCGAAGGAGCGGCAAGGTCGGGGCGAAGGAGCGGCGAGGTCG
Source organism: Pristiophorus japonicus (assembly GCF_044704955.1). NCBI lineage: Eukaryota > Metazoa > Chordata > Chondrichthyes > Pristiophoridae > Pristiophorus > Pristiophorus japonicus. The sequence goes on along the minus strand of NW_027250813.1, from coordinate 41,175 downwards.
GGGGGAAGGAGCGGCGATGTCGGGGCGAGGTCGGGGCGAAGGAGCGGCGAGGTCGGGGCGAGGTCGGGGCGAGGTCGGAGCGAGGTCGGGGCGAAGGAGCGGCGAGGTCGGGGGGAAGGAGCGGCGATGTCGGGGCGAGGTCGGGGCGAAGGAGCGGCGAGGTCGGGGCGAGGTCGGGGCGAGGTCGGAGCGAGGTCGGGGCGAAGGAGCGGCGAGGTCGGGGCGAAGGAGCGGCGAGGTCGGGGCGAAGGAGCGGCGAGGTCGGGGCGAGGTCGGGGCGAAGGAGCGGCGAGGCCGGAGCGAAGGAGCGGCGAGGCCGGAGCGAAGGAGCGGCGAGGCCGGAGCGAAGGAGCGGCGAGGCCGGGGCGAAGGAGCGGCCAGGTCGGGGCGAAGGAGCGGCCAGGTCGGGGCGAGGTCGGGGCGAAGGAGCGGCCAGGTCGGGGCGAGGTCGGGGCGAAGGAGCGGCGAGGTCGGGGCGAAGGAGCGGCGAGGTCGGGGCGAAGGAGCGGCGAGGTCGGGCCAAGGAGCGGCGAGGTCGGGGCGAAGGAGCGGCGAGGTCGGGGCGAAGGAGCGGCGAGGTCGTGGCGGAGGAGCGGCGAGGTCGGGGCGAAGGAGCGGCGAGGTCGGGGCGAAGGAGCGGCGAGGTCGGAGCGAGGTCGGGGCGAAGGAGCGGCGAGGTCGGGGCGAGGTCGGGGTGAGGTCGGGGCGAAGGAGCGGCGAGGTCGGAGCGAGGTCGGGGCGAAGGAGCGGCGAGTTCGGGGCGAGGTCGGGGTGAGGTCGGGGCGAAGGAGCGGCGAGGTCGGGGTGAAGGAGCGGCGAGGTCGGGGCGAGGTCGGGGCGAAGGAGCGGCGAGGTCGGGGCGAGGTCGGGGTGAAGGAGCGGCGAGGTCGGGGCGAGGTCGGGGTGAGGTCGGGGTGAGGTCGGGGTGAGGTCGGGGTGAAGGAGAGGCGAGGTCGGGGCGAGGTCGGGGCGAAGGAGGGGCGAGGTCGGGGCGAGGTCGGGGTGAAGGAGCGGCGAGGTCGGGGCGAGGTCGGGGTGAAGGAGGGGCGAGGTTGGGGCTAGGTCGGGGCGAAGGAGCAGCGAGGTCGGGGCTAGGTCGGGGCGAGGTCAGTGCAAGGTCGGGGCGAAGGAGCGGCGAGGTCGGGGCGAGGTCGGGGCGAGGTCGGGGTGAAGGAGCGGCAAGGTCGGGGCGAGGTCGGGGTGAAGGAGCGGCGAGGTCGGGGCGAAGGAGCGGCGAGGTCGGGGCGAAGGAGCGGCGAGGTCGGGGCGAGGTCGGGGCGAGGTCGGAGCGAGGTCGGGGCGAAGGAGCGGCGAGGTCGGTGGGAAGGAGCGGCGAGGTCGGGGCGAGGTCGGGGCGAAGGAGCGGCGAGGTCGGGGCGAAGGAGCGGCCAGGTCGGGGCGAAGGAGCGGCGAGGTCGGGGCGAAGGAGCGGCAAGGTCGGGGCGAAGGAGCGGCGAGGTCGGGGGGAAGGAGCGGCGATGTCGGGGCGAGGTCGGGGCGAAGGAGCGGCGAGGTCGGGGCGAGGTCGGGGCGAGGTCGGAGCGAGGTCGGGGCGAAGGAGCGGCGAGGTCGGGGGGAAGGAGCGGCGATGTCGGGGCGAGGTCGGGGCGAAGGAGCGGCGAGGTCGGGGCGAGGTCGGGGCGAGGTCGGAGCGAGGTCGGGGCGAAGGAGCGGCGAGGTCGGTGGGAAGGAGCGGCGAGGTCGGGGCGAAGGAGCGGCGAGGTCGGGGCGAGGTCGGGGCGAAGGAGCGGCGAGGTCGGGGCGAAGGAGCGGCCAGGTCGGGGCGAAGGAGCGGCAAGGTCGGGGCGAAGGAGCGGCAAGGTCGGGGCGAAGGAGCGGCAAGGTCGGGGGGAAGGAGCGGCGAGGCCGGAGCGAAGGAGCGGCGAGGCCGGAGCGAAGGAGCGGCGAGGCCGGGGCGAAGGAGCGGCGAGGTCGGGGCGAAGGAGCGGCGAGGCCGGGGCGAAGGAGCGGCCAGGTCGGGGCGAAGGAGCGGCGAGGTCGGGGCGAAGGAGCGGCGAGGTCGGGCCAAGGAGCGGCGAGGTCGGGGCGAAGGAGCGGCGAGGCCGGAGCGAAGGAGCGGCGAGGCCGGAGCGAAGGAGCGGCCAGGTCGGGGCGAAGGAGCGGCGAGGCCGGAGCGAAGGAGCGGCCAGGTCGGGGCGAAGGAGCGGCGAGGTCGGGGCGAAGGAGCGGCGAGGTCGGGGCGAAGGAGCGGCGAGGTCGGGCCAAGGAGCGGCGAGGTCGGGGCGAAGGAGCGGCGAGGTCGGGGCGAAGGAGCGGCGAGGTCGTGGCGGAGGAGCGGCGAGGTCGGGGCGAAGGAGCGGCGAGGTCGGGGCGAAGGAGCGGCGAGGTCGGAGCGAGGTCGGGGCGAAGGAGCGGCGAGGTCGGGGCGAGGTCGGGGCGAAGGAGCGGCGAGGTCGGAGCGAGGTCGGGGCGAAGGAGCGGCGAGTTCGGGGCGAGGTCGGGGTGAGGTCGGGGCGAAGGAGCGGCGAGGTCGGGGTGAAGGAGCGGCGAGGTCGGGGCGAGGTCGGGGCGAAGGAGCGGCGAGGTCGGGGCGAGGTCGGGGTGAAGGAGCGGCGAGGTCGGGGCGAGGTCGGGGTGAGGTCGGGGTGAGGTCGGGGTGAGGTCGGGGTGAAGGAGAGGCGAGGTCGGGGCGAGGTCGGGGCGAAGGAGGGGCGAGGTCGGGGTGAAGGAGCGGCGAGGTCGGGGCGAGGTCGGGGTGAAGGAGGGGCGAGGTTGGGGCTAGGTCGGGGCGAAGGAGCGGCGAGGTCGGGGCTAGGTCGGGGCGAGGTCAGTGCAAGGTCGGGGCGAAGGAGCGGCGAGGTCGGGGCGAGGTCGGGGCGAGGTCGGGGTGAAGGAGCGGCAAGGTCGGGGCGAGGTCGGGGTGAAGGAGCGGCGAGGTCGGGGCGAAGGAGCGGCGAGGTCGGGGCGAAGGAGCGGCGAGGTCGGGGCGAGGTCGGGGCGAGGTCGGAGCGAGGTCGGGGCGAAGGAGCGGCGAGGTCGGTGGGAAGGAGCGGCGAGGTCGGGGCGAGGTCGGGGCGAAGGAGCGGCGAGGTCGGGGCGAAGGAGCGGCCAGGTCGGGGCGAAGGAGCGGCGAGGTCGGGGCGAAGGAGCGGCGAGGTCGGGGCGAGGTCGGGGTTTCGAAATCTCGACCTCCGAAAAGAATGACTCCGACACTTACAGCTCCGATGGAAGTTTCCCTTTTAATTTACTTGCTCGCAAGGGGTAAGTTTCACTCAGTCAAGGGCTAAAATGAAACCTCCGCAGTGGTACAGCTTCACAAGATATTTATACAGTAAAACCCAAGTTCTGGCCTCTCCCTGTGTATTGCTCTGTCTCACAGTCAGTGAATACAGATAAAGAGTTAATTACTATATCCTGGTACTGAAATGGTGTCAAGATATTTCCTTTTGTCAGGGTTATCAGAAAGCCAAACGGCCATTACTCCATGAGTCATAGGTAATGGGCTATCACCTGTCTTGTATTGTGAATACAGATTATCCCATTTCCTGGTCAGTTTACCTGTTTGCTTCAAATGGATGAGGTAAAGGAAAGAGATAATGGCTAGAAGATAAGGGTGGGGTGACATGGAACTCCTGTAGTGTAGACAATAGGAGAGTACCATGGGGGGTTACTTGTCTCAGCATGACTTGTCTCCTAGCTGTCTGATAACCATCAGCCATCTAACAGCAGGTTTAGCTGTTCATAATAAGCTGGCTGCTAAAATGCAGAAAGTTCTGGAAGGGCCAGGACTCCATTTTAATCAAAAGGCACACAAATACCGTTTGGTATCAGCTTAGATAAAAATACATTTCCACATTCCCCCATTTTGTCCTTCACAAGGACAACTCAATCCATTCTGATCTTGTACAGTCTCTCCATTTCCATTTCTTTTAGTTTCATTACTCACTAGGCATATTATACCTTCAGGATTTCTTATTCTGGGAGTAATGCTTAGGAAGGGAGGCTGATGGTTATTATCATAATTGGGCTGGTACCATCCCTGGAAGGCTGTAAGTTTATACCCTGCCGACCTCCATTCTGTTTGCTCCTTTGTTTCTGGCCCCTTAGTTAGTTTTGTCCTGTTTTGCACTGTCAACCATTCTACCATTTCTGATTCGTTAAAGGGGACAGATCTCAGGGGAATACCCCCCCTGGAGTGGACAGGTACATGGGAACATATCCAGCAACTCGACAAGTTTCTTTCTTGAGCATACCTATGACTCAGTGCCATAAATACGTTTACGTGCAATTCCCTTCGGTGGTGGGTCTGTACCCCTGGTGTAATCAATAATGCGAAGTAAAACCCTGTCAAGCCCAGCACCATCAGTCCCCATAGTCCATACAGTTCCTTATTCAGTCTTCCTTTTTCTGTTCCTCTGATTCCTTCGTCCCTTCCTCCTGGTCGGGTGCCCGTTTGCAATGGGATGCGTGGATCCATGTTGGTCTTTCCTTTACCTTGATTGCAGTATTGGTCGCCAGCAGGACCTGGTATGGTCCTTCGAATCTTGGCTGTAGATTGCTTTTCCTTTTAAAAATCTTGATGTAAACGAATTCCCCTGGCTCCAGGTTATGACACTTCCCTTCCGCTGGCTTGACTTGGGCTTCCTTTACCTGTGAATGAAAGCTGGAAATACATTTGGTTAGTGCAATACAATAATTCAACATATTTTCCTCCATTTTGTGGATGTCCATCTGTTTTGCAGTAAATGGTGCTGTAAAAGGTAGTCGTTGGGGACGTCCCATAACTATCTCATGTGGTGACAAGCCTGTTGTTCTGTTGGTTGCAGATCGCATTACCATCAAAGCTAAGGGCAGCAGTTCTGTCCATTTCAGTCCAGTGTCATTGCATAGTTTTGCCAGCTTATTTTTAAGCATTCCATTATATCTTTCAACAAGTCCAGCTGATTGTGGATGATAACTGCAATGAAAACGTTGATTAATCTGTAAAGCTTTACACATTTCTCTTATGACAGTTCCCGTGAAATGCGACCCGTTATCACTGGAAAGCTTAGCAGGGATTCCGAAGCGCGGTACAATTTCTTTTAACAAACATTTAGCAACAGTAGTGGCATCGGCCTTTTTACATGGAAAGGCTTCAATCCATCTAGAGAACACATCTACAATAACTAATACATACTTGAATCCCATACACATAGGTAATTCAATAAAATCCATTTGTAAATGTACAAAAGGCCCGATTGGATTTGGGTGGGAGGCAGATTCTACTTTTTCCGTCTTACCCGGATTCATTGTCTGACAGGTAACACAATTTTCACAGATTTGTTTTGCAATTGCCGAAATACCTGGTGCATACCAAGTTGCCAAAATATAATCTGCCAATCCCCCTTTGCCTGCATGTGTGAATGTATGAACACATCGGGCAATCCATGGAAGTAAGGATCTAGGGGCCACCACGCGGCCGTCATGGTGAACCCATATTCCTTCTGGATTTTTATAACATTGATCCTTCGTCCAGGTCACCACCTCCTCCGTACTGGCCTGTGTCTGAAAGGCCAGCACGTCATTAATAGTGGGTGGCGGGTCTGAGCAATTATTTTTCCTTAGTGGGAACAATGACACCTGCATCCCCCCTTTCGACAGAGCTGCTGACTTAGCTGCATTATCAGCTCTGGCATTCCCAAGTGCCACCCCATTCGACTGGCCGTATGTGCTTGGCATTTGATAATGGCAAGTTTTAAGGGGCATTGAATGGCTCGCAGGAGATTTTCCACTTGTTCTGCATTTTTGATAGGGGTTCCTGAAGAAGTCAGGTACCCGCGAATCTTCCAAATTTGTCCATAGTCATGTGATACCCCAAAAGCATACCTGGAGTCAGTGTAGATATTAACTGTGTGTCCTTCAGCCAGAATACAGGCTCGAGTTAACGCAAACAATTCGGCTTGTTGGGCTGAAAAGGAGTCTGGAAGAGAGGCTGTTTCGACAACATTAAACTGAGTTACAATTGCATAAGCCGCTCTAGGTTGGCCCCTATCATTTCGTAAGGCTGATCCGTCAACATAGTACACTAGATCAGGGTTACACATTGGTACATCTGTTAGATTGATACGTGGTTTAGTCACTAATTCGGTTACCATTTCACATGAATGGGGTTCGCCGTCGTCTTCCGTGGGGAGTAGAGTGGCTGGATTTAAGGTAGTACATCTTTTGATGACAAGGTTCGGATTTGATAACAGTTCGACCTCGTATTTGGTGGTTCTTGCGGAGGTTAGGTGTTGGGTGGCACATTTAGTAAGTAAAATCTCGACAGAGTGTGGGATATATAAAATGGTCTGATGATTTAGAGTTATTGGCTGAGCCTGTTGCATAGCATAATAAGCTGCTGCCACTGAAGGAAGACATCCTGGTAGTCCGCGTCCCACTGGGTCTAGTTGGGTACTGAAATACGCTACCGGTCGCTGCCTGTCCCCATGTAACTGAGTCAAAACAGATTGTGCAAAACCCGACTTGTGATGCACAAATAAGTTGAATAGCTTAGTGTAATCTGGTAATCCCAAGGCTGGTGCTGAAGTGAGGGACTGCTTAAGGTTCTGGAAAGCATTCCGGGATACTTCATTCCACATCCTTTAAGCATTGTGAGAATATAGTAGATTCATTCACAGCTCGTAGGTCATGGACAAACCTCCATTTGTGTGGGCTTCTGAACTGGACAAATCTGTGTGTTACACGGACTTCTCATTTATGCTTATAGTGATTCACAGATCACAGAATGTAAAGTACTTGTTTTCTAATTTTATTAAAAGGCTTCCAAACCCAAGATTTTTCCAATACACCCAAAATGTTGATCAAGAGATCACCTGAAATATCTCAAAATCCTAATTCAACTATTGTACTGTCACTCTTTATCAAAAAAAAATCCTCTTACTGAGCTAAAAGCTTTTGTACCAAGAATTTACACCAAGGACAATGAGAGTGTACTCCCCCAGCCTGCACCTCGAGAGACCCACAAAGGCTTTTTAAAAAAAAAAAAGCATTACAACTTTTAACCACCGGGACCATGTCTCAACAAACCTATCCTTTGTGCATTTCCTAGCTCCGTAACCTCTCATCCGAATAAATCCACACCTGCGCTTCTAACTTAAAATGTCTTAAACTTCCCACATACAGGACAACACTATGAAGGGTTAAAAAACTTCACTTTGTTTGAAAAAGTGGGTGGAGCTAAAACAAACAGGCAGCTCCACAACTTTTCCAAACAGGTTTCCAGACACAAGGAAAAAAGACAGAAGCACTCTCATTCAAAGACAAGACATTCACGCACTCTCATTCAAAGACAAGACATTCACAAGTCTCTCTCCATTCAATAAAGCTTTTTCTTTTACTAGCTTCATTTTTTTTTCATAAGTCACTATCAGGTTCTCTTTTTTTTTTACATTTGATTTACTTCCTCTGTTAATTTTACATGGGCTTGAAGAATCGGAACCCAGGCCTTTTCTATTACTTTCCTTTTTTTTTTACCTGGATCTCTGTTTATAAGACATTCCTCTAGACAAGTTGTTCTCTCTAAATTAAATGAACCATCGGGTGGAAATGGCCTGTTTTCACCCTTAGTCCACTTTACTGGTTTTTGTTTCTTTGGTCAATTGAAGACTGACCACAATTCTGGAGCAAGACATAGGCTGGTGTGCCTTTTGTGGTGTTTTAACTTGCTCCGGCACCCATTCTGGATGATTAAGATTTTCCCACAGTTTCTGATCTCACAATCCTTTCGGCCAACCGAGTTCTCTACGCCCACTTCTCCTGGCCGTTACGTGGCCTGAAAAGGCTCTTAATTCGGGCTCAGTCTGGGTGTGTGAGATATGTTGGCACGAACCAACCGTAGTTGATCAATCAGTTACTGTTTCTTTTCTTAATCAATCCTTGTGGGTTTTTTTTTTCGAATCACAATTTTCCCTAGTGACTCTTCCCGTTTCTCTAATGGCAATGACTCACAAAGGTATTGCAACCAACAGTAATACAAGGACAACAAACAATATTCCCGTGAGTACAGAAATCATAACCTCTAAACAAATTCTCAGTCTGCGTTGTACGCCACTACAGACCGAGTCCTTAACTTATCCTAATAACAGCTGATAAAACTTAAGGTTCCGTACCCAAACTCTTTGATCGATTGCGCTCTTTTTTTTTTAATAGTCTTATCACAAAAGAACCCCTTCCGAATTAAAAACAATAAAAATCTTATCACATAAGAACCTTCGATCGATTATTAGCGCTTTCTTTTTTTCTTTTCTTTTAATAGTCTTATCACATAAGAACCCCTTCCGAATTAAAAACAATAAAAATCTTATCATATAAGAACCTGGAACCCTTTTCGATCGACTAGCGCTTTCTTTTACCTACTGAAACCTTCCCCGGGCTGTCTCGAGATTTTTTTCCAGAACCTGTTCTCTTCTGCTGGCGAGCTGAGAAAGAAATGGTTATAAAAAAAATACCTTTAACTTTTAAATGCCGAGTCTTGTAGATGCAGTACCTCAGCTGTGGACAACAGATTACATCTGCGATTCAACAGTGAAGAAACCTCTTGTGAGCAAAGGCTCACCTTGTTTGGCCACCGAAGCCTTTCACTGGAGAGGCACTATGCCTGTATCCGTTTTACTCACAGAACAGAGAGTATGCATCTCGGTGGAACCTCCAATAACTGTCGAAATCTCGACCTCCGAAAAGAATGACTCCGACACTTACAGCTCCGATGGAAGTTTCCCTTTTAATTTACTTGCTCGCAAGGGGTAAGTTTCACTCAGTCAAGGGCTAAAATGAAACCTCCGCAGTGGTACAGCTTCACAAGATATTTATACAGTAAAACCCAAGTTCTGGCCTCTCCCTGTGTATTGCTCTGTCTCACAGTCAGTGAATACAGATAAAGAGTTAATTACTATATCCTGGTACTGAAATGGTGTCAAGATATTTCCTTTTGTCAGGGTTATCAGAAAGCCAAACGGCCATTACTCCATGAGTCATAGGTAATGGGCTATCACCTGTCTTGTATTGTGAATACAGATTATCCCATTTCCTGGTCAGTTTACCTGTTTGCTTCAAATGGATGAGGTAAAGGAAAGAGATAATGGCTAGAAGATAAGGGTGGGGTGACATGGAACTCCTGTAGTGTAGACAATAGGAGAGTACCATGGGGGGTTACTTGTCTCAGCATGACTTGTCTCCTAGCTGTCTGATAACCATCAGCCATCTAACAGCAGGTTTAGCTGTTCATAATAAGCTGGCTGCTAAAATGCAGAAAGTTCTGGAAGGGCCAGGACTCCATTTTAATCAAAAGGCACACAAATACCGTTTGGTATCAGCTTAGATAAAAATACATTTCCACAGGGGCGAAGGAGCGGCGAGGTCGGGGCGAGGTCGGGGCGAGGTCGGAGCGAGGTCGGGGCGAAGGAGCGGCGAGGTCGGGGCGAGGTCGGGGCGAGGTCGGAGCGAGGTCGGGGCGAAGGAGCGGCGAGGTCGGTGGGAAGGAGCGGCGAGGTCGGGGCGAGGTCGGGGCGAAGGAGCGGCGAGGTCGGGGCGAAGGAGCGGCCAGGTCGGGGCGAAGGAGCGGCAAGGTCGGGGCGAAGGAGCGGCAAGGTCGGGGCGAAGGAGCGGCGAGGTCGGGGTGAAGGAGCGGCGAGGTCGGGGCGAGGTCGGGGCGAAGGAGCGGCCAGGTCGGGGCGAGGTCGGGGCGAGGTCGTTGCAAGGTCGGGGCGAAGGAGCGGCGAGGTCGGAGCGAGGTCGGGGCGAAGGAGCGGCGAGGTCGGAGCGAGGTCGGGGCGAAGGAGCGGCGAGGTCGGGGCGAAGGAGCGGCGAGGTCGGGGCGAATGAGCGGCGAGGTCGGAACGAGGTCAGGGCGAAGGAGCGTTGAGGTCGGGGCGAAGGAGCGGCGAGGTCGGGGCGAGGTCGGGGCGAGGTCGGGGCGAAGGAGCGGCGAGGTCGGAGCGAGGTCGGGGCGAAGGAGCGGCGAGGTCGGGGCGAAGGAGCGGCGAGGTCGGGGCGAAGGAGCGGCGAGGTCGGGGTGAAGGAGCGGCGAGGTCGGGGTGAAGGAGCGGCGAGGTCGGGGTGAAGGAGCGGCGAGGTCGGGGCGAAGGAGCGGCGAGGTCGGGGCGAAGGAGCGGCGAGGTCGGGGCGAAGGAGCGGCGAGTTCTGGGCGAAGGAGCGGCGAGGTCGGGGCGAAGGAGCGGCGAGGTCGGGGCGAAGGAGCGGCGAGGTCGGGGCGAAGGAGCGGCGAGGTCGGGGCGAGGTCGGGGCGAAGGAGCGGCGAGGCCGGAGCGAAGGAGCGGCGAGGCCGGAGCGAAGGAGCGGCGAGGCCGGAGCGAAGGAGCGGCGAGGCCGGGGCGAAGGAGCGGCCAGGTCGGGGCGAAGGAGCGGCGAGGTCGGGGCGAAGGAGCCGCGAGGTCGGGGCGAAGGAGCGGAGAGGTCGGGGCGAAGGAGCGGCGAGGTCGGGGCGAAGGAGCGGCGAGGTCGGGGCGAAGGAGCGGCCAGGTCGGGGCGAAGGAGCGGCGAGGTCGGGGCGAAGGAGCGGCCAGGTCGGGGCGAAGGAGCGGAGAGGTCGGGGCGAAGGAGCGGCGAGGTCGGGGCGAAGGAGCGGCGAGGTCGGGGCGAAGGAGCGGCGAGTTCGGGGAGAAGGAGCGGCGATGTCGGGGCGAAGGAGCGGCGAGGTCGGGGCGAAGGAGCGGCGAGGTCGGGGCGAAGGAGCGGCGAGGTCGGGGAGAAGGAGCGGCGAGGTCGGGGCAAGGTCGGGGCGAAGGAGGGGCGAGGTCGGAGCGAAGGATCGGCGAGGTCGGGGTTAAGGAGCGACGAGGTCGGGGCGAAGGAGCGGCGAGGTCGGGGCGAAGGAGCGGCGAGGTCGGAGCGAGGTCGGGGCGAAGGAGGGGCGAAGGAGCGGCGAGGTCGGAGCGAGGTCGGGGCGAAGGAGGGGCGAAGGAGCGGCGAGGTCGGAGCGAGGTCGGGGCGAAGGAGCGGCCAGGTCGGGGTGAAGGAGCGGCGAGGTCGGGGCGAAGGAGCGGCGAGGTCGGGGCGAAGGAGCGGAGAGGTGGGGCGAAGGAGCGGCGAGGTCGGAGCGAAGGAGCGGCGTGGTCGGGGTGAAGGAGCGGCGAGGTCGGAGCGAAGGAGCGGCGAGGTCGGGGCGAAGGTGCGGCGAGGTCGGAGCGAGGTCGGGGCGAAGGAGGGGCGAGGTCGGGGCGAAGGAGCGGCGAGGTCGGAGCGAGGTCGGGGCGAAGGAGCGGCGAGGTCGGGGCGAAGGTGCGGCGAGGTCGGAGCGAGGTCGGGGCGAAGGAGGGGCGAGGTCGGGGCGAAGGAGCGGCGAGGTCGGAGCGAGGTCAGGGCGAAGGAGCGGCCAGGTCGGGGCGAGGTCGGGGCGAAGGAGCGGCGAGGTTGGGGCGAAGGAGCGGCGAGGTCGGGGCGAAGGAGCGGAGAGGTCGGGGCGAAGGAGCGGCGAGGTCGGAGCGAAGGAGCGGCGAGGTCGGGGTGAAGGAGCGGCGAGGTCGGGGCGAAGGAGCGGCGAGGTCGGAGCGAGGTCGGGGCGAAGGAGCGGCGAGGTCGGGGCGAAGGTGCGGCGAGGTCGGAGCGAGTTCGGGGCGAAGGAGCGGCGAGGTCGGGGCGAAGGAGCGGCGAGGTCGGGGTGAAGGAGCGGCGAGGTCGGGGCGAGGTCGGGGCGAAGGAGGGGCGAGGTCGGGGCGAAGAAGCGGCGAGGTCGGAGCGAGGTCGGGGCGAAGGAGGGGCGAGGTCGGGGCGAAGAAGCGGCGAGGTCGGAGCGAGGTCGGGGCGAAGGAGGGGCGAGGTCGGGGCGAGGTCGGGGCGAGGTCGGGGCGAAGGAGGGGCGAGGTCGGGGCGAAGGAGCGGCGAGGTCGGAGCGAGGTCGGGGCGAAGGAGGGGCGAAGGAGCGGCGAGGTCGGGGCGAAGGAGCGGCGAGGTCGGGGCGAAGGAGTGGCCAGGTCGGGGCGAGGTCGGGGCGAGGTCGGTGCAAGGTCACGGTGAAGGAGCGGCGAGGCTGGGGTGAAGGAGCGGCGAGGTCGGGGTGAAGGAGCGGCGAGGTCGGGGTGAGGTCGGGGTGAAGGAGCGGCGAGGTCGGGGCGAAGGAGCGGCGAGGTCGGAGCGAGGTCGGGGCGAAGGAGCGGCGAGGTCGGGGCGAAGGTGCGGCGAGGTCGGAGCGAGGTCGGGGCGAAGGTGGGGCGAGGTCGGGGCGAAGGAGCGGCGAGGTCGGAGCGAGGTCAGGGCGAAGGAGCGGCCAGGTCGGGGCGAGGTCGGGGCGAAGGAGCGGCGAGGTCGGGGCAAAGGAGCGGCGAGGCCGGAGCGAAGGAGCGGCGAGGTCGGGGCGAAGGAGCGGCGAGGTCGGGGCGAAGGAGCGGCGAGGTCGGAGCGAAGGAGCGGCGAGGTCGGGGCGAAGGAGCGGCGAGGTCGGAGCGAGGTCGGGGCGAAGGTGCGGCGGGGTCGGAGCGAGGTCGGGGCGAAGGAGCGGCGAGGTCGGGGCGAAGGAGCGGCCAGGTCGGGGCGGAGGAGCGGCGAGGTCGGGGCGAAGGAGTGGCCAGGTCGGGGCGAGGTCGGGGCGAAGGAGCGGCGAGGTCGGGGCGAAGGAGCGGCGAGGTCGGAGCGAGGTCGGGGCGAAGGAGGGGCGAAGGAGCGGCGAGGTCGGGGCGAAGGAGCGGCGAGGTCGGGGCGAAGGAGTGGCCAGGTCGGGGCGAGGTCGGGGCGAGGTCGGTGCAAGGTCACGGTGAAGGAGCGGCGAGGCCGGGGTGAAGGAGCGGCGAGGTCGGGGTGAGGTCGGGGTGAAGGTGCGGCGAGGTCGGGGCGGAGGAGCGGCGAGGTCGGGGTGAAGGATCGGCGAGGTCGGGGCGAGGTCGGGGCGAAGGAGCGGCGAGGTCGGGGCGAAGGAGCGGCGAGGTCGGAGCGAGGTCGGGGCGGAGGAGCGGCGAGGTGGGGGTGAAGGATCGGCGAGGTCGGGGCGAGGTCGGGGCGAAGGAGCGGCGAGGTCGGGGCGAAGGAGCGGCGAGGTCGGGGCGAAGGAGCGGCGAGGTCGGGGCGATGGAGCGGCGAGGTCGGGGCGAAGGAGCGGCGAGGTCGGGGGGAAGGAGCGGCGAGGTCGGGGCGAAGGAGCGGCGAGGTCGGAGCTGGGTCGGGGCGAAGGAGCGGCGAGGTCGGAGCGAGGTCAGGGAGAAGGAGCGGCCAGGTCGGGGCGAGCTCGGGGCGAAGGAGCGGCGAGTTCGGAGCGAAGGAGCGGCGAGGTCGGGGCGAAGGAGCGGCGAGGTCGGGGCGAAGGAGCGGCGAGGTCGGGGCGAAGGAGCGGCGAGGTCGGGGCGAAGGAGCGGCGAGGTCGGGGCGAAGGAGCGGCGAGGTCGGGGCGAAGGAGCGGCGAGGTCGGGGCGAGGTCGGGGCGAGGTCGGGGCGAAGGAGCGGAGAGGTCGGGGCGAAGGAGCGGCGAGGTCGGGGCGAAGGAGCGGCGAGGTCGGGGCGAAGGAGCGGCGAGGTCGGGGCGAAGGAGCGGCGAGGTCGGGGCGAAGGAGCGGTGAGGTCGGGGCGAAGGAGCGGCGAGGTCGGGGCGAAGGAGCGGCGAGGTCGGGGCGAGGTCGGGGCGAAGGAGCGGCGAGGCCGGAGCGAAGGAGCGGCGAGGCCGGAGCGAAGGAGCGGCGAGGCCGGAGCGAAGGAGCGGCGAGGTCGGGGCGAAGGAGCGGCCAGGTCGGGGCGAAGGAGCGGCGAGGTCGGGGCGAAGGAGCGGCGAGGTCGGGGCGAAGGAGCGGCGAGGTCGGGGCGAAGGAGCGGTGAGGTCGGGGCGAAGGAGCGGCGAGGTCGGGGCGAAGGAGCGGCGAGGTCGGGGCGAAGGAGCGGAGAGGTCGGGGCGAAGGAGCGGCCAGGTCGGGGCGAAGGAGCGGCCAGGTCGGGGCGAAGGAGCGGCGAGGTCGGGGCGAAGGAGCGGCCAGGTCGGGGCGAAGGAGCGGCGAGGTCGGGGCGAAGGAGCGGCGAGGTCGGGGCGAAGGAGCGGCGAGTTCGGGGCGAAGGAGCGGCGAGGTCGGGGCGAAGGAGCGGCGAGGTCGGGGCGAGGTCGGGGCGAAGGAGCGGCGAGGTCGGGGCGAAGGAGCGGCGAGTTCGGGGAGAAGGAGCGGCGAGGTAGGAGCGAGGTCGGGGCGAAGGAGCGGCGAGGTCGGGGCGAGGTCGGGGCGAAGGAGCGGCGAGGTCGGGGCGAAGGAGCGGCGAGTTCGGGGAGAAGGAGCGGCGAGGTAGGGGCGAAGGAGCGGCGAGGTCGGGGCGAAGGAGCGGCGAGGTCGGAGCGAGGTCGGGGCGAAGGAGCGGCGAGGTCGGGGCGAAGGTGCGGCGAGGTCGGAGCGAGGTCGGGGCGAAGGAGGGGCGAGGTCGGGGCGAAGGAGCGGCGAGGTCGGAGCGAGGTCAGGGCGAAGGAGCGGCCAGGTCGGGGCGAGGTCGGGGCGAAGGAGCGGCGAGGTTGGGGCGAAGGAGCGGCGAGGTCGGGGCGAAGGAGCGGAGAGGTCGGGGCGAAGGAGCGGCGAGGTCGGAGCGAAGGAGCGGCGAGGTCGGGGTGAAGGAGCGGCGAGGTCGGGGCGAAGGAGCGGCGAGGTCGGAGCGAGGTCGGGGCGAAGGAGCGGCGAGGTCGGGGCGAAGGTGCGGCGAGGTCGGAGCGAGTTCGGGGCGAAGGAGCGGCGAGGTCGGGGCGAAGGAGCGGCGAGGTCGGGGTGAAGGAGCGGCGAGGTCGGGGCGAGGTCGGGGCGAAGGAGGGGCGAGGTCGGGGCGAAGAAGCGGCGAGGTCGGAGCGAGGTCGGGGCGAAGGAGGGGCGAGGTCGGGGCGAGGTCGGGGCGAAGGAGGGGCGAGGTCGGGGCGAAGGAGCGGCGAGGTCGGAGCGAGGTCGGGGCGAAGGAGGGGCGAAGGAGCGGCGAGGTCGGGGCGAAGGAGCGGCGAGGTCGGGGCGAAGGAGTGGCCAGGTCGGGGCGAGGTCGGGGCGAGGTCGGTGCAAGGTCACGGTGAAGGAGCGGCGAGGCTGGGGTGAAGGAGCGGCGAGGTCGGGGTGAAGGAGCGGCGAGGTCGGGGTGAGGTCGGGGTGAAGGAGCGGCGAGGTCGGAGCGAGGTCGGGGCGAAGGAGCGGCGAGGTCGGGGCGAAGGTGCGGCGAGGTCGGAGCGAGGTCGGGGCGAAGGTGGGGCGAGGTCGGGGCGAAGGAGCGGCGAGGTCGGAGCGAGGTCAGGGCGAAGGAGCGGCCAGGTCGGGGCGAGGTCGGGGCGAAGGAGCGGCGAGGTCGGGGCAAAGGAGCGGCGAGGCCGGAGCGAAGGAGCGGCGAGGTCGGGGCGAAGGAGCGGCGAGGTCGGGGCGAAGGAGCGGCGAGGTCGGAGCGAAGGAGCGGCGAGGTCGGGGCGAAGGAGCGGCGAGGTCGGAGCGAGGTCGGGGCGAAGGTGCGGCGGGGTCGGAGCGAGGTCGGGGCGAAGGAGCGGCGAGGTCGGGGCGAAGGAGCGGCGAGGTCGGAGCGAGGTCGGGGCGAAGGAGCGGCGAGGTCGGGGCGAAGGAGCGGCGAGGTCGGAGCGAGGTCGGGGCGAAGGAGGGGCGAAGGAGCGGCGAGGTCGGGGCGAAGGAGCGGCGAGGTCGGGGCATAGGAGTGGCCAGGTCGGGGCGAGGTCGGGGCGAGGTCGGTGCAAGGTCACGGTGAAGGAGCGGCGAGGCCGGGGTGAAGGAGCGGCGAGGTCGGGGTGAGGTCGGGGTGAAGGAGCGGCGAGGTCGGGGCGGAGGAGCGGCGAGGTCGGGGCGAAGGAGTGGCCAGGTCGGGGCGAGGTCGGGGCGAAGGAGCGGCGAGGTCGGGGCGAAGGAGCGGCGAGGTCGGAGCGAGGTCGGGGCGAAGGAGGGGCGAAGGAGCGGCGAGGTCGGGGCGAAGGAGCGGCGAGGTCGGGGCGAAGGAGTGGCCAGGTCGGGGCGAGGTCGGGGCGAGGTCGGTGCAAGGTCACGGTGAAGGAGCGGCGAGGCCGGGGTGAAGGAGCGGCGAGGTCGGGGTGAGGTCGGGGTGAAGGAGCGGCGAGGTCGGGGCGGAGGAGCGGCGAGGTCGGGGTGAAGGATCGGCGAGGTCGGGGCGAGGTCGGGGCGAAGGAGCGGCGAGGTCGGGGCGAAGGAGCGGCGAGGTCGGAGCGAGGTCGGGGCGGAGGAGCGGCGAGGTGGGGGTGAAGGATCGGCGAGGTCGGGGCGAGGTCGGGGCGAAGGAGCGGCGAGGTCGGGGCGAAGGAGCGGCGAGGTCGGGGCGAAGGAGCGGCGAGGTCGGGGCGATGGAGCGGCGAGGTCGGGGCGAAGGAGCGGCGAGGTCGGGGGGAAGGAGCGGCGAGGTCGGGGCGAAGGAGCGGCGAGGTCGGAGCTGGGTCGGGGCGAAGGAGCGGCGAGGTCGGAGCGAGGTCAGGGAGAAGGAGCGGCCAGGTCGGGGCGAGCTCGGGGCGAAGGAGCGGCGAGTTCGGAGCGAAGGAGCGGCGAGGTCGGGGCGAAGGAGCGGCGAGGTCGGGGCGAAGGAGCGGCGAGGTCGGGGCGAAGGAGCGGCGAGGTCGTGGCGAAGGAGCGGCGAGGTCGGGGCGAAGGAGCGGCGAGGTCGGGGCGAGGTCGGGGCGAGGTCGGGGCGAAGGAGCGGAGAGGTCGGGGCGAAGGAGCGGCGAGGTCGGGGCGAAGGAGCGGCGAGGTCGGGGCGAAGGAGCGGCGAGGTCGGGGCGAAGGAGCGGCGAGGTCGGGGCGAAGGAGCGGTGAGGTCGGGGCGAAGGAGCGGCGAGGTCGGGGCGAAGGAGCGGCGAGGTCGGGGCGAGGTCGGGGCGAAGGAGCGGCGAGGCCGGAGCGAAGGAGCGGCGAGGCCGGAGCGAAGGAGCGGCGAGGCCGGAGCGAAGGAGCGGCGAGGTCGGGGCGAAGGAGCGGCCAGGTCGGGGCGAAGGAGCGGCGAGGTCGGGGCGAAGGAGCGGCGAGGTCGGGGCGAAGGAGCGGCGAGGTCGGGGCGAAGGAGCGGTGAGGTCGGGGCGAAGGAGCGGCGAGGTCGGGGCGAAGGAGCGGCGAGGTCGGGGCGAAGGAGCGGAGAGGTCGGGGCGAAGGAGCGGCCAGGTCGGGGCGAAGGAGCGGCCAGGTCGGGGCGAAGGAGCGGCGAGGTCGGGGCGAAGGAGCGGCCAGGTCGGGGCGAAGGAGCGGCGAGGTCGGGGCGAAGGAGCGGCGAGGTCGGGGCGAAGGAGCGGCGAGTTCGGGGCGAAGGAGCGGCGAGGTCGGGGCGAAGGAGCGGCGAGGTCGGGGCGAGGTCGGGGCGAAGGAGCGGCGAGGTCGGGGCGAAGGAGCGGCGAGTTCGGAGCGAGGTCGGGGCGAAGGAGCGGCGAGGTCGGGGCGAGGTCGGGGCGAAGGAGCGGCGAGGTCGGGGCGAAGGAGCGGCGAGTTCGGGGAGAAGGAGCGGCGAGGTAGGGGCGAAGGAGCGGCGAGGTCGGGGCGAAGGAGCGGCGAGGTCGGAGCGAGGTCGGGGCGAAGGAGCGGCGAGGTCGGGGCGAAGGTGCGGCGAGGTCGGAGCGAGGTCGGGGCGAAGGAGGGGCGAGGTCGGGGCGAAGGAGCGGCGAGGTCGGAGCGAGGTCAGGGCGAAGGAGCGGCCAGGTCGGGGCGAGGTCGGGGCGAAGGAGCGGCGAGGTTGGGGCGAAGGAGCGGCGAGGTCGGGGCGAAGGAGCGGAGAGGTCGGGGCGAAGGAGCGGCGAGGTCGGAGCGAAGGAGCGGCGAGGTCGGGGTGAAGGAGCGGCGAGGTCGGGGCGAAGGAGCGGCGAGGTCGGAGCGAGGTCGGGGCGAAGGAGCGGCGAGGTCGGGGCGAAGGTGCGGCGAGGTCGGAGCGAGTTCGGGGCGAAGGAGCGGCGAGGTCGGGGCGAAGGAGCGGCGAGGTCGGGGTGAAGGAGCGGCGAGGTCGGGGCGAGGTCGGGGCGAAGGAGGGGCGAGGTCGGGGCGAAGAAGCGGCGAGGTCGGAGCGAGGTCGGGGCGAAGGAGGGGCGAGGTCGGGGCGAGGTCGGGGCGAAGGAGGGGCGAGGTCGGGGCGAAGGAGCGGCGAGGTCGGAGCGAGGTCGGGGCGAAGGAGGGGCGAAGGAGCGGCGAGGTCGGGGCGAAGGAGCGGCGAGGTCGGAGCGAGGTCGGGGCGAAGGAGCGGCGAGGTCGGGGCGAAGGTGCGGCGAGGTCGGAGCGAGGTCGGGGCGAAGGTGGGGCGAGGTCGGGGCGAAGGAGCGGCGAGGTCGGAGCGAGGTCAGGGCGAAGGAGCGGCCAGGTCGGGGCGAGGTCGGGGCGAAGGAGCGGCGAGGTCGGGGCAAAGGAGCGGCGAGGCCGGAGCGAAGGAGCGGCGAGGTCGGGGCGAAGGAGCGGCGAGGTCGGGGCGAAGGAGCGGAGAGGTCGGGGCGAAGGAGCGGCGAGGTCGGGGCGAAGGAGCGGCGAGGTCGGGGCGAAGGAGTGGCCAGGTCGGGGCGAAGGTGCGGCGAGGTCGGAGCGAGGTCGGGGCGAAGGAGCGGCGAGGTCGGGGCGAAGGAGCGGCGAGGTCGGAGCGAGGTCGGGGCGAAGGAGCGGCGAGGTCGGGGCGAAGGAGCGGCGAGGTCGGAGCGAGGTCGGGGCGAAGGAGGGGCGAAGGAGCGGCGAGGTCGGGGCGAAGGAGCGGCGAGGTCGGGGCGAAGGAGTGGCCAGGTCGGGGCGAGGTCGGGGCGAGGTCGGTGCAAGGTCACGGTGAAGGAGCGGCGAGGCCGGGGTGAAGGAGCGGCGAGGTCGGGGTGAGGTCGGGGTGAAGGAGCGGCGAGGTCGGGGCGGAGGAGCGGCGAGGTCGGGGTGAAGGATCGGCGAGGTCGGGGCGAGGTCGGGGCGAAGGAGCGGCGAGGTCGGGGCGAAGGAGCGGCGAGGTCGGAGCGAGGTCGGGGCGAAGGAGGGGCGAAGGAGCGGCGAGGTCGGGGCGAAGGAGCGGCGAGGTCGGGGCGAAGGAGTGGCCAGGTCGGGGCGAGGTCGGTGCAAGGTCACGGTGAAGGAGCGGCGAGGCCGGGGTGAAGGAGCGGCGAGGTCGGGGTGAGGTCGGGGTGAAGGAGCGGCGAGGTCGGGGCGGAGGAGCGGCGAGGTCGGGGTGAAGGATCGGCGAGGTCGGGGCGAGGTCGGGGCGAAGGAGCGGCGAGGTCGGGGCGAAGGAGCGGCGAGGTCGGAGCGAGGTCGGGGCGGAGGAGCGGCGAGGTCGGGGTGAAGGATCGGCGAGGTCGGGGCGAGGTCGGGGCGAAGGAGCGGCGAGGTCGGGGCGAAGGAGCGGCGAGGTCGGGGCGAAGGAGCGGCGAGGTCGGGGGGAAGGAGCGGCGAGGTCGGGGCGAGGTCGGGGCGAAGGAGCGGCGAGGTCGGGGCGATGGAGCGGCGAGGTCGGGGCGAAGGAGCGGCGAGGTCGGGGGGAAGGAGCGGCGAGGTCGGGGCGAAGGAGCGGCGAGGTCGGAGCTGGGTCGGGGCGAAGGAGCGGCGAGGTCGGAGCGAGGTCAGGGAGAAGGAGCGGCCAGGTCGGGGCGAGCTCGGGGCGAAGGAGCGGCGAGTTCGGAGCGAAGGAGCGGCGAGGTCGGGGCGAAGGAGCGGCGAGGTCGGGGCGAAGGAGCGGCGAGGTCGGGGCGAAGGAGCGGCGAGGTCGGGGCGAAGGAGCGGCGAGGTCGGGGCGAAGGAGCGGCGAGGTCGGGGCGAAGGAGCGGCGAGGTCGGGGCGAGGTCGGGGCGAGGTCGGGGCGAAGGAGCGGTGAGGTCGGGGCGAAGGAGCGGCGAGGTCGGGGCGAAGGAGCGGCGAGGTCGGGGCGAAGGAGCGGCGAGGTCGGGGCGAAGGAGCGGCGAGGTCGGGGCGAAGGAGCGGTGAGGTCGGGGCGAAGGAGCGGCGAGGTCGGGGCGAAGGAGCGGCGAGGTCGGGGCGAGGTCGGGGCGAAGGAGCGGCGAGGCCGGAGCGAAGGAGCGGCGAGGCCGGAGCGAAGGAGCGGCGAGGTCGGGGCGAAGGAGCGGCCAGGTCGGGGCGAAGGAGCGGCGAGGTCGGGGCGAAGGAGCGGCGAGGTCGGGGCGAAGGAGCGGTGAGGTCGGGGCGAAGGAGCGGCGAGGTCGGGGCGAAGGAGCGGCGAGGTCGGGGCGAAGGAGCGGAGAGGTCGGGGCGAAGGAGCGGCCAGGTCGGGGCGAAGGAGCGGCCAGGTCGGGGCGAAGGAGCGGCGAGGTCGGGGCGAAGGAGCGGCCAGGTCGGGGCGAAGGAGCGGCGAGGTCGGGGCGAAGGAGCGGCGAGGTCGGGGCGAAGGAGCGGCGAGTTCGGGGCGAAGGAGCGGCGAGGTCGGGGCGAAGGAGCGGCGAGGTCGGGGCGAGGTCGGGGCGAAGGAGCGGCGAGGTCGGGGCGAAGGAGCGGCGAGTTCGGGGAGAAGGAGCGGCGAGGTAGGGGCGAAGGAGCGGCGAGGTCGGGGCGAAGGAGCGGCGAGGTCGGAGCGAGGTCGGGGCGAAGGAGCGGCGAGGTCGGGGCGAAGGTGCGGCGAGGTCGGAGCGAGGTCGGGGCGAAGGAGGGGCGAGGTCGGGGCGAAGGAGCGGCGAGGTCGGAGCGAGGTCAGGGCGAAGGAGCGGCCAGGTCGGGGCGAGGTCGGGGCGAAGGAGCGGCGAGGTTGGGGCGAAGGAGCGGCGAGGTCGGGGCGAAGGAGCGGAGAGGTCGGGGCGAAGGAGCGGCGAGGTCGGAGCGAAGGAGCGGCGAGGTCGGGGTGAAGGAGCGGCGAGGTCGGGGCGAAGGAGCGGCGAGGTCGGAGCGAGGTCGGGGCGAAGGAGCGGCGAGGTCGGGGCGAAGGTGCGGCGAGGTCGGAGCGAGTTCGGGGCGAAGGAGCGGCGAGGTCGGGGCGAAGGAGCGGCGAGGTCGGGGTGAAGGAGCGGCGAGGTCGGGGCGAGGTCGGGGCGAAGGAGGGGCGAGGTCGGGGCGAAGAAGCGGCGAGGTCGGAGCGAGGTCGGGGCGAAGGAGGGGCGAGGTCGGGGCGAGGTCGGGGCGAAGGAGGGGCGAGGTCGGGGCGAAGGAGCGGCGAGGTCGGAGCGAGGTCGGGGCGAAGGAGGGGCGAAGGAGCGGCGAGGTCGGGGCGAAGGAGCGGCGAGGTCGGAGCGAGGTCGGGGCGAAGGAGCGGCGAGGTCGGGGCGAAGGTGCGGCGAGGTCGGAGCGAGGTCGGGGCGAAGGTGGGGCGAGGTCGGGGCGAAGGAGCGGCGAGGTCGGAGCGAGGTCAGGGCGAAGGAGCGGCCAGGTCGGGGCGAGGTCGGGGCGAAGGAGCGGCGAGGTCGGGGCAAAGGAGCGGCGAGGCCGGAGCGAAGGAGCGGCGAGGTCGGGGCGAAGGAGCGGCGAGGTCGGGGCGAAGGAGCGGAGAGGTCGGGGCGAAGGAGCGGCGAGGTCGGGGCGAAGGAGCGGCGAGGTCGGGGCGAAGGAGTGGCCAGGTCGGGGCGAAGGTGCGGCGAGGTCGGAGCGAGGTCGGGGCGAAGGAGCGGCGAGGTCGGGGCGAAGGAGCGGCGAGGTCGGAGCGAGGTCGGGGCGAAGGAGCGGCGAGGTCGGGGCGAAGGAGCGGCGAGGTCGGAGCGAGGTCGGGGCGAAGGAGGGGCGAAGGAGCGGCGAGGTCGGGGCGAAGGAGCGGCGAGGTCGGGGCGAAGGAGTGGCCAGGTCGGAGCGAGGTCGGGGCGAAGGAGGGGTGAAGGAGCGGCGAGGCCGGGGTGAAGGAGCGGCGAGGTCGGGGTGAGGTCGGGGTGAAGGAGCGGCGAGGTCGGGGCGGAGGAGCGGCGAGGTCGGGGTGAAGGATCGGCGAGGTCGGGGCGAGGTCGGGGCGAAGGAGCGGCGAGGTCGGGGCGAAGGAGCGGCGAGGTCGGAGCGAGGTCGGGGCGAAGGAGGGGCGAAGGAGCGGCGAGGTCGGGGCGAAGGAGCGGCGAGGTCGGGGCGAAGGAGTGGCCAGGTCGGGGCGAGGTCGGTGCAAGGTCACGGTGAAGGAGCGGCGAGGCCGGGGTGAAGGAGCGGCGAGGTCGGGGTGAGGTCGGGGTGAAGGAGCGGCGAGGTCGGGGCGGAGGAGCGGCGAGGTCGGGGTGAAGGATCGGCGAGGTCGGGGCGAGGTCGGGGCGAAGGAGCGGCGAGGTCGGGGCGAAGGAGCGGCGAGGTCGGAGCGAGGTCGGGGCGGAGGAGCGGCGAGGTCGGGGTGAAGGATCGGCGAGGTCGGGGCGAGGTCGGGGCGAAGGAGCGGCGAGGTCGGGGCGAAGGAGCGGCGAGGTCGGGGCGAAGGAGCGGCGAGGTCGGGGGGAAGGAGCGGCGAGGTCGGGGCGAGGTCGGGGCGAAGGAGCGGCGAGGTCGGGGCGATGGAGCGGCGAGGTCGGGGCGAAGGAGCGGCGAGGTCGGGGGAAGGAGCGGCGAGGTCGGGGCGAAGGAGCGGCGAGGTCGGAGCTGGGTCGGGGCGAAGGAGCGGCGAGGTCGGAGCGAGGTCAGGGAGAAGGAGCGGCCAGGTCGGGGCGAGCTCGGGGCGAAGGAGCGGCGAGTTCGGAGCGAAGGAGCGGCGAGGTCGGGGCGAAGGAGCGGCGAGGTCGGGGCGAAGGAGCGGCGAGGTCGGGGCGAAGGAGCGGCGAGGTCGGGGCGAAGGAGCGGCGAGGTCGGGGCGAAGGAGCGGCGAGGTCGGGGCGAAGGAGCGGCGAGGTCGGGGCGAGGTCGGGGCGAGGTCGGGGCGAAGGAGCGGTGAGGTCGGGGCGAAGGAGCGGCGAGGTCGGGGCGAAGGAGGGCGGCGAGGTTCGGGGCGAAAGGAGCGGCGAGGTCGGGGCGAAGGAGCGGGGTGAGGTTCGTAGAGAGATAGTATGCGGCGAGGTCGGGGCGAAGGAGCGGCGAGGTCGGGGCGAAGAGCGGTGAGGTCGGGGCGAAGGAGCGGCGAGGTCGGGGCGAAGGAGCGGCGAGGTCGGGGCGAAGGAGCGGAGAGGTCGGGGCGAAGGAGCGGCCAGGTCGGGGCGAAGGAGCGGCCAGGTCGGGGCGAAGGAGCGGCGAGGTCGGGGCGAAGGAGCGGCGAGGTCGGGGCGAAGGAGCGGCGAGGTCGGGGCGAAGGAGCGGCGAGGTCGGGGCGAAGGAGCGGCGAGGTCGGGGCGAAGGAGCGGCGAGGTCGGGCCAAGGAGCGGGTCGGGGCGAAGGAGCGGCGAGGTCGGGGCGAGGTCGGGGCGAAGGAGCGGCGAGGTCGGGGCGAGGTCGGGGCGAAGGAGCGGCGAGGTCGGGGCGAGGTCGGGGCGAAGGAGCGGCGAGGTCGGGGGAAGGAGCGGCGAGGTCGGGGCGAGGTCGGGGCGAAGGAGCGGCGAGGTCGGGGGGGCGAGATCGGGGCGAAGGAGCGGCGAGGTCGGGGCGAAGGAGGCGGCGAGGTCGGGGCGAAGGAGCGGCGAGGTCGGGGCGAAGGAGCGGCGAGGTCGGGGCGAGGTCGGGGCGAAGGAGCGGCGAGGTCGGGGCGAAGGAGCGGGAGGTGGCGAGGTCGGGGAGAAGGAGCGGCGAGGTAGGGGCGAAGGAGCGGCGAGGTCGGGGCGAGGTCGGGGCGAAGGAGCGGCGAGGTCGGGGCGAGGTCGGGGCGGGGGGCGAGGTCGGGGCGAAGGAGCGGCGATGTCGGGGGGAAGGAGCGGCGAGGTCGGGGCGAGGTCGGGGCGAAGGAGCGGCGAGGTCGGGGCGAAGGAGCGGCGAGGTCGGGGGGAAGGAGCGGCGAGGTCGGGGCGAAGGAGCGGCAAGGTCGGGGCGAAGGAGCGGCGAGGTCGGGGCGAGGTCGGGGCGAAGGAGCGGCGAGGTCGGGGCGAGGTCGGGGCGAAGGAGCGGCGATGTCGGGGCGAGGTCGGGGCGAGGTCGGGGCGAAGGAGCGGCGATGTCGGGGTGAAGGAGCGGCGAGGTCGGAGCGAAGGAGCGGCGAGGTCGGGGCGAAGGAGCGGCGAGGTCGGAGCGAAGGAGCGGCGAGGTCGGGGTGAAGGAGCGGCGAGGTCGGGGTGAAGGAGCGGCGAGGTCGGAGCGAAGGAGCGGCGAGGTCGGGGCGAAGGAGCGGCGAGGTCGGAGCGAAGGAGCGGCGAGGTCGGGGTGAAGGAGCGGCGAGGTCGGAGCGAAGGAGCGGCGAGGTCGGAGCGAGGTCGGGGCGAAGGAGCGGCGAGGTCGGGGCGAAGGTGCGGCGAGGTCGGAGCGAGGTCGGGGCGAAGGAGGGGCGAGGTCGGGGCGAAGGAGCGGCGAGGTCGGAGGGCGAGGTCAGGGCGAAGGAGCGGCGAGGTCGGAGCGAGGTCGGGGCGAAGGAGCGGCGAGGTCGGAGCGAGGTCGGGGCGAAGGAGCGGCGAGGTCGGGGCGAAGGTGCGGCGAGGTCGGAGCGAGGTCGGGCGAAGGAGGGGCGAGGTCGGGGCGAAGGAGCGGCGAGGTCGGGGCCAGGTCAGGGCGAGGTCGGGGCGAAGGAGCGGCGAGGTTGGGGCGAAGGAGCGGCGAGGTCGGGGCGAAGGAGCGGCGAGGTCGGGGCCAGGTCGGGGCGAGGTCGGGGCGAAGGAGCGGCGAGGTTGGGGCGAAGGAGCGGCGAGGTCGGGGCGAAGGAGCGGAGAGGTCGGGGCGAAGGAGCGGCGAGGTCGGAGCGAAGGAGCGGCGAGGTCGGGGCGAAGGAGCGGCGAGGTCGGAGCGAGGTCGGGGCGAAGGAGCGGCGAGGTCGGGGCGAAGGTGCGGCGAGGTCGGAGCGAGGTCGGGGCGAAGGAGCGGCGAGGTCGGGGCGAAGGAGCGGCGAGGTCGGGGTGAAGGAGCGGCGAGGTCGGGGTGAGGTCGGGGCGAAGGAGGGGCGAGGTCGGGGCGAAGGAGCGGCGAGGTCGGAGCGAGGTCGGGGCGAAGGAGGGGCGAGGTCGGGGCGAGGTCGGGGCGAAGGAGGGGCGAGGTCGGGGCGAAGGAGCGGCGAGGTCGGAGCGAGGTCGGGGCGAAGGAGGGGCGAAGGAGAGGCGAGGTCGGGGCGAAGGAGCGGCGAGGTCGGGGCGAAGGAGTGGCCAGGTCGGGGCGAGGTCGGGGCGAGGTCGGTGCAAGGTCACGGTGAAGGAGCGGCGAGGCCGGGGTGAAGGAGCGGCGAGGTCGGGGTGAAGGAGCGGCGAGGTCGGGGTGAGGTCGGGGTGAAGGAGCGGCGAGGTCGGGGTGAAGGAGCGGCGAGGTCGGAGCGAGGTCGGGGCGAAGGAGCGGCGAGGTCGGGGCGAAGGTGCGGCGAGGTCGGAGCGAGGTCGGGGCGAAGGTGGGGCGAGGTCGGGGCGAAGGAGCGGCGAGGTCGGAGCGAGGTCAGGGCGAAGGAGCGGCCAGGTCGGGGCGAGGTCGGGGCGAAGGAGCGGCGAGGTCGGGGCAAAGGAGCGGCGAGGTCGGAGCGAAGGAGCGGCGAGGTCGGGGCGAAGGAGCGGCGAGGTCGGAGCGAGGTCAGGGCGAAGGAGCGGCCAGGTCGGGGCGAGGTCGGGGCGAGGTCGGAGCGAAGGAGCGGCGAGGTCGGAGCGAAGGAGCGGCGAGGTCGGAGCGAGGTCAGGGCGAAGGAGCGGCCAGGTCGGGGCGAGGTCGGGGCGGAGGAGCGGCGAGGCCGGAGCGAAGGAGCGGCGAGGTCGGGGCGAAGGAGCGGCGAGGTCGGGGCGAAGGAGCGGCGAGGTCGGAGCGAAGGAGCGGCGAGGTCGGGGCGAAGGAGCGGCGAGGTCGGAGCGAGGTCGGGGCGAAGGTGCGGCGAGGTCGGAGCGAGGTCGGGGCGAAGGAGAGGCGAGGTCGGAGCGAGGTCGGGGCGAAGGAGCGGCGAGGTCGGGGCGAAGGAGCGGCGAGGTCGGAGCGAGGTCGGGGCGAAGGAGGGGCGAAGGAGCGGCGAGGTCGGGGCGAAGGAGCGGCGAGGTCGGAGCGAGGTCGGGGCGAAGGAGCGGCGAGGTCGGGGCGAAGGAGCGGCGAGGTCGGAGCGAGGTCGGGGCGAAGGAGGGGCGAAGGAGCGGCGAGGTCGGGGCGAAGGAGCGGCGAGGTCGGGGCGAAGGAGTGGCCAGGTCGGGGCGAGGCCGGGGCGAGGTCGGTGCAAGGTCACGGTGAAGGAGCGGCGAGGCCGGGGTGAAGGAGCGGCGAGGTCGGGGTGAGGTCGGGGTGAAGGAGCGGCGAGGTCGGGGCGGAGGAGCGGCGAGGTCGGGGTGAAGGATCGGCGAGGTCGGGGCGAGGTCGGGGCGAAGGAGCGGCGAGGTCGGGGCGAGGTCGGGGCGAAGGAGCGGCGAGGTCGGAGCGAGGTCGGGGCGGAGGAGCGGCGAGGTCGGGGTGAAGGATCGGCGAGGTCGGGGCGAGGTCGGGGCGAAGGAGCGGCGAGGTCGGGGCGAAGGAGCGGCGAGGTCGGGGCGAAGGAGCGGCGAGGTCGGGGGGAAGGAGCGGCGAGGTCGGGGCGAAGGAGCGGCGAGGTCGGAGCTGGGTCGGGGCGAAGGAGCGGCGAGGTCAGCGCGAGGTCGGGGCGAGGTCGGGGCGAAGGAGCGGCGAGCTCGGGGCGAAGGAGCGGTGAGGTCGGGGCGAAGGAGCGGCGAGGTCGGGGCGAAGGAGCGGCGAGGTCGGGGCGAAGGAGCGGCGAGGTCGGGGCGAAGGAGCGGCGAGGTCGGGGCGAGGTCGGGGCGAGGTCGGGGCGAAGGAGCGGTGAGGTCGGGGCGAAGGAGCGGCGAGGTCGGGGCGAGGTCGGAGCGAAGGAGCGGTGAGGTCGGGGCGAGGTCGGGGCGAAGGAGCGGCGAGGTCGGGGCGAAGGAGCGGAGAGGTCGGGGCGAAGGAGCGGCGAGGTCGGGGCGAAGGAGCGGCGAGGTCGGGGCGAAGGAGCGGCGAGGTCGGGGCGAAGGAGCGGCGAGGTCGGGGCGAAGGAGCGGCGAGGTCGGGGCGAAGGAGCGGCGAGGTCGGGGCGAAGGAGCGGCGAGGTCGGGGCGAGGTCGGGGCGAGGTCGGGGCGAAGGAGCGGTGAGGTCGGGGCGAAGGAGCGGCGAGGTCGGGGCGAGGTCGGAGCGAAGGAGCGGTGAGGTCGGGGCGAGGTCGGGGCGAAGGAGCGGCGAGGTCGGGGCGATGTCGGAGCGAAGGAGCGGTGAGGTCGGGGCGAGGTCGGGGCGAAGGAGCGGTGAGGTCGGGGCGAAGGAGCGGGCGAGGTCGGGACGAAGGAGCGGCGAGGTCGGGGCGAAGGAGCGGCGAGGTCGGGGCGAAGGAGCGGCGAGGTCGGGGCGAAGGAGCGGCGAGGTCGGGGCGAAGGAGCGGCGAGGTCGGGGCGAAGGAGCGGCGAGGTCGGGGCGAAGGAGCGGCGAGGTCGGGGCGAAGGAGCGGCGAGGTCGGGGCGAAGGAGCGGTGAGGTCGGGGCGAAGGAGCGGCGAGGTCGGGGCGAGGTCGGGGCGAGGTCGGGGTGAAGGAGCGGCGAGGTCGGTGCGAGGTCGGGGTGAAGGAGCGGCGAGGTCGGGGCGAAGGAGCGGCGAGGTCGGGGCGAGGTCGGGGCGAAGGAGCGGCGAGTTCGGGGTGAAGGAGCGGCGAGGTCGGGGCGAGGTCGGGGCGAATGAGCGGCGAGGTCGGGGCGAAGGAGCGGCGAGGTCGGGGCGAAGGAGCGGCGAGGTCGGAGCGAAGGAGCGGCGAGTTCGGGGTGAAGGAGCGGCGAGGTCGGGGTGAGGTCGGGGCGAAGGAGCGGCGAGGTCGGGGCGAAGGAGCGGCCAGGTCGGGGCGAAGGAGCGGCGAGGTCGGGGCGAAGGAGTGGCCAGGTCGGGGCGAGGTCGGTGCAAGGTCGGGGTGAAGGAGCGGCGAGGTCGGGGCGAAGGAGCGGCCAGGTCGGGGCGAAGGAGCGGCCAGGTCGGGGCGAAGGAGCGGCGAGGTCGGGGCGAAGGAGCGGCGAGGTCGGGGCGAAGGAGCGGCGAGGTCGGGGCGAAGGAGCGGCGAGGTCGGGGCGAAGGAGCGGCGAGGTCGGGGCGAAGGAGCGGCGAGGTCGGGGCGAAGGAGTGGCCAGGTCGGGGCGAGGTCGGTGCAAGGTCGGGGTGAAGGAGCGGCGAGGCCGGGGTGAAGGAGCGGCGAGGTCGGGGCGAAGGAGCGGCGAGGTCGGAGCGAGGTCGGGGCGAAGGAGCGGCGAGGTCGGAGCGAAGGAGCGGCGAGGTCGGGGCGAAGGAGCGGCGAGGTCGGGGCGAAGGAGCGGCGAGGTCGGGGCGAAGGAGCGGCGAGGTCGGGGCGAAGGAGCGGCGAGGTCGGGGCGAAGGAGCGGCGAGGTCGGGGCGAAGGAGCGGCGAGGTCGGGGCGAAGGAGCGGCGAGGTCGGGGCGAAGGAGCGGCGAGGTCGGGCGAAGGAGGAGCGAAGGAGCGGCGAGGTCGGGGTGAAGGAGCGGCGAGGTCGGGGCGAAGGGGGGGCGAGGTCGGGGCGAGGTCAGGGCGAGGTCGGGACGAAGGAGGAGCGAAGGAGCGGCGAGGTCGGAGCGAAGGAGCGGCGAGGTCGGGGCGAAGGAGCGGCGAGGCCGGGGTGAAGGAGAGGCGAGGTCGGAGCGAGGTCGGGGCGAAGGAGCGGCGAGGTAGGGGCGAAGGTGTGGCCAGGTCGGGGCGAGGTCGGGGCGAAGGAGCGGCGAGGCCGGGGTGAAGGAGCGGCGAGGTCGGGGTGAAGGAGCGGCGAGGTCGGAGCGAGGTCGGGGCGAAGGAGCGGCGAGGCCGGGGCGAAGGAGCGGCGAGGTCGGAACGAGGTCAGGGCGAAGGAGCGTTGAGGTCGGGGCGAAGGAGCGGCGAGGTCGGGGCGAGGTCGGGGCGAGGTCGGGGCGAAGGAGCGGCGAGGTCGGGGGGAAGGAGCGGCGAGGTCGGGGCGAAGGAGCGGCGAGGTCGGAGCTGGGTCGGGGCGAAGGAGCGGCGAGGTCGGAGCGAGGTCGGGGCGAAGGAGCGGCGAGGTCGGGGGGAAGGAGCGGCGAGGTCGGGGAGCAGGAGTGGCGAGGTCGGGGCGAAGGGGGGGCGAGGTCGGGGCGAGGTCAGGGCGAGGTCGGGACGAAGGAGGAGCGAAGGAGCGGCGAGGTCGGAGCGAAGGAGCGGCGAGGTCGGGGCGAAGGAGCGGCGAGGTCGGAGCGAGGTCGGGGCGAAGGAGCGGCGAGGTAGGGGCGAAGGTGTGGCCAGGTCGGGGCGAGGTCGGGGCGAAGGAGCGGCGAGGCCGGGGTGAAGGAGCGGCGAGGTCGGGGTGAAGGAGCGGCGAGGTCGGAGCGAGGTCGGGGCGAGGTCGGGGCGAAGGAGCGGCGAGGTCGGGGCGAGGTCGGGGCGAAGGAGCGGCGAGGTCGGGGCGAAGGAGCGGCGAGGTCGGGGCGAGGTCGGGGCGAAGGAGCGGCGAGGTCGGGGCGAAGGAGCGGCGAGGTCGGGGCGAGGTCGGGGCGAAGGAGCGGCGAGGTCGGGGCGAAGGAGCGGCGAGTTCGGGGTGAAGGAGCGGCGAGGTCGGGGCGAGGTCGGGGCGAGGTCAGGGCGAAGGAGCGGCGAGGTCGGGGCGAAGGAGCGGCGAGGTCGGGGCGAAGGAGCGGCGAGTTCGGGGTGAAGGAGCGGCGAGGTCGGGGCGAGGTCGGGGCGAAGGAGCGGCGAGGTCGGGGCGAAGGAGCGGCGAGGTCGGGGCGAAGGAGCGGCCAGGTCGGGGCGAAGGAGCGGCGAGGTCGGGGCGAAGGAGCGGCGAGGTCGGGGCGAAGGAGCGGCGAGGTCGGGGCGAAGGAGCGGCGAGGTCGGGGCGAAGGAGCGGCGAGGTCGGGGCGAAGGAGCGGCGAGGTCGGGGCGAAGGAGCGGCGAGGTCGGGGCGAAGGAGTGGCCAGGTCGGGGCGAGGTCGGTGCAAGGTCGGGGTGAAGGAGCGGCGAGGCCGGGATGAAGGAGCGGCGAGGTCGGAGCGAGGTCGGGGCGAAGGAGCGGCGAGGTCGGGGCGAAGGAGCGGCGAGGTCGGGGCGAAGGAGCGGTGAGGTCGGGGCGAAGGAGCGGCGAGGTCGGAGCGAGGTCGGGGCGAAGGAGCGGCGAGGTCGGGGCGAGGTCGGAGCGAGGTCGGGGCGAAGGAGCGGCGAGGTCGGGGCGAAGGAGCGGCGAGGTCGGAGCGAGGTCGGGGCGAAGGAGCGGCGAGGTCGGGGCGAAGGAGCGGCGAGGTCGGGGCGAAGGAGCGGCGAGGTCGGGGCGAGGTCGGGGCGAGGTCGGGACGAAGGAGCGGCGAGGTCGGGGCGAGGTCGGGGCGAAGGAGCGGTGAGGTCGGGGCGAAGGAGCCGTGAGGTCGGGGCGAAGGAGCGGTGAGGTCGGGGCGAAGGAGCGGCGAGGTCGGGGCGAAGGAGCGGCGAGGTCGGGGAGAAGGAGCGGCGAGGTCGGGGCGAGGTCGGGGCGAAGGAGCGGCCAGGTCGGGGCGAGGTCGGGGCGAGGTCGGTGCAAGGTCGGGGTGAAGGAGCGGCGAGGCAGGGGTGAAGGAGCGGCGAGGTCGGGGCGAGGTCGGGGCGAAGGAGCGGCCAGGTCGGGGCGAGGTCGGGGCGAGGTCGTTGCAAGGTCGGAGTGAAGGAGCGGCGAGGCCGGGGGGAAGGAGCGGCGAGGTCGGGGCGAAGGAGCGGCGAGGCAGGGGTGAAGGAGCGGCGAGGTCGGGGCCAGGTCGGGGCGAAGGAGCGGCGAGGCAGGGGCGAGGTCGGGGCGAAGGAGCGGCCAGGTCGGGGCGAGGTCGGGGCGAGGTCGGTGCAAGGTCGGGGTGAAGGAGCGGCGAGGTCGGAGTGAAGGAGTGGCGAGGTCAGAGCGAGGTCGGGGCGAAGGAGCGGCCAGGTCGGAGCGAGGTCGGGGGGAAGGAGCGGCGAGTTCGGAGGGAGGTCGGGGCGAAGGAGCGGCGAGGTCGGGGCGAAGGAGCGGCGAGGTCGGGGCGAAGGAGCGGCGAGGTCTGGGTGAAGGAGCGGCGAGGTCGGGGCGAAGGAGCGGCGAGGTCGGGGTGAAGGAGCGGCGAGGTCGGGGGGAAGGAGCGGCGAGGTCGGGGCGAAGGAGCGGCGAGGTCGGAGCGAGGTCGGAGCGAAGGAGCGGCGAGGTCGGAGCGAGGTCGGGGCGAATGAGCGGCGAGGTCGGAACGAGGTCAGGGCGAAGGAGCGTTGAGGTCGGGGCGAAGGAGCGGCGAGGTCGGGGCGAATGAGCGGCGAGGTCGGAACGAGGTCAGGGCGAAGGAGCGTTGAGGTCAGGGCGAAGGAGCGGCGAGGTCGGGGCGAGGTCGGGGCGAGGTCGGGGCGAAGGAGCGGCGAGGTCGGAGCGAGGTCGGGGCGAAGGAGCGGCGAGGTCGGGGCGAACGAGCGGCGAGGTCGGGGCGAAGGAGCGGCGAGGTCGGGGCGAGGTCGGGGCGAGGTCGGGGCGAGGTCGGGACGAAGGAGGAGCGAAGGAGCGGCGAGGCCGGGGCGAAGGAGCGGCGAGGTCGGGGCGAGGTCGGAGCGAAGGAGCGGTGAGGTCGGGGCGAGGTCGGGGCGAAGGAGGGGCGAGGTCGGGGCGAAGGAGGGGCGAGATCGGGGCGAAGGAGCGGCCAGGTCGGGGCGAGGTCGGGGCGAAGGAGGGGCGAGGTCGGGGCGAAGGAGCGGCCAGGTCGGGGCGAGGTCGGGGTGAAGGAGCGGCGAGGTCGGAGCGAGGTCAGGGCGAAGGAGCGGCGAGGTCGGGGCGCAGGAGTGGCGAGGTCGGGGCGAAGGGGGGGCGAGGTCGGGGCGAGGTCAGGGCGAGGTCGGGACGAAGGAGGAGCGAAGGAGCGGCGAAGTCGGAGCGAAGGAGCGGCGAGGTCGGGGCGAGGTCGGGGCGAGGTCGGGGCGAGGTCGGGGCGAAGGAGCGGTGAGGTCGGGGCGAAGGAGCGGTGAGGTCGGGGCGAAGGAGCGGTGAGGTCGGGGCGAAGGAGCGGCGAGGTCGGGGTGAAGGAGCGGCCAGGTCGGGGCGAAGGAGCGGCGAGGTCGGGGCGAAGGAGCGGCGAGGTCGGGGCAAAGGAGCGGCGAGGTCGGGGCGAGGTCGGGGCGAAGGAGCGGCCAGGTCGGGGCGAGGTCGGGGCGAGGTCGTTGCAAGGTCGGAGTGAAGGAGCGGCGAGGCCGGGGGGAAGGAGCGGCGAGGTCGGGGCGAAGGAGCGGCGAGGTCGGGGCGAAGGAGCGGCGAGGTCGGGGCGAAGGAGGGGCGAGGTCGGGGCGAGGTCGGGGCGAGGTCGGGGCGAGGTCAGGGCGAAGGAGCGGCGAGGTCGGGGCGAAGGAGCGGCGAGGCCGGAGCGAAGGAGCGGCCAGGTCGGGGCGAGGTCGGGGCGAGGTCGGGGCGAAGGAGCGGCGAGGTCGGGGCGAAGGAGCGGCCAGGTCGGGGCGAGGTCGGGGCGAAGGGGGGGCGAGGTCGGGGCGAGGTCAGGGCGAGGTCGGGACGAAGGAGGAGCGAAGGAGCGGCGAGGTCGGGGTGAAGGAGCGGCGAGGTCGGGGCGCAGGAGTGGCGAGGTCAGGGCGAAGGGGGGGCGAGGTCGGGGCGAGGTCAGGGCGAGGTCGGGACGAAGGAGGAGCGAAGGAGCGGCGAGGTCGGAGCGAAGGAGCGGCGAGGTCGGGGCGAAGGAGCGGCGAGGTCGGGGCGAAGGAGCGGCGAGGTCGGAGCGAAGGAGCGGCGAGGTCGGGGCGAAGGAGCGGCGAGGCCGGGGTGAAGGAGCGGCGAGGTCGGAGCGAGGTCGGGGCGAAGGAGCGGCGAGGTAGGGGCGAAGGTGTGGCCAGTTCGGGGCGAGGTCGGGGCGAAGGAGCGGCGAGGCCGGGGTGAAGGAGCGGCGAGGTCGGGGTGAAGGAGCGGCGAGGTCGGAGCGAGGTCGGGGCGAAGGAGCGGCGAGGCCGGGGCGAAGGAGCGGCGAGGTCGGGGCGAAGGAGCGGCGAGGTCGGGGCGAAAGAGCGGCGAGGTCGGGGCGAAGGAGCGGCGAGGTCGGGGCGAAGGAGCGGCGAGGTCGGGGCGAAAGAGCGGCCAGGTCGGGGCGAAGGAGCGGCCAGGTCGGGGCGAGGTCGGGGCGAGGTCGGTGCGAAGGAGCGGCGAGGTCGGGGAGAAGGAGCGGCCAGGTCGGGGCGAGGTCGGGGCGAGGTCGTTGCAAGGTCGGAGTGAAGGAGCGGCGAGGCCGGGGGGAAGGAGCGGCGAGGTCGGGGCGAAGGAGCGGCGAGGCAGGGGTGAAGGAGCGGCGAGGTCGGGGCGAGGTCGGGGCGAAGGAGCGGCCAGGTCGGGGCGAGGTCGGGGCGAGGTCGGTGCAAGGTCGGGGTGAAGGAGCGGCCAGGTCGGAGCGAGGTCGGGGGGAAGGAGCGGCGGGTTCGGAGGGAGGTCGGGGCGAAGGAGCGGCGAGGTCGGGGCGAGGTCGGGGGGAAGGAGCGGCGGGTTCGGAGGGAGGTCGGGGCGAAGGAGCGGCGAGGTCGGGGCGAAGGAGCGGCGAGGTCGGGGCGAAGGAGCGGCGAGGTCTGGGTGAAGGAGCGGCGAGGTCGGGGCGAAGGAGCGGCGAGGTCGGGGTGAAGGAGCGGCGAGGTCGGGGGGAAGGAGCGGTGAGGTCGGGGCGAATGAGCGGCGAGGTCGGGGCGAAGGAGCGGCGAGGTCGGAGCGAGGTCGGAGCGAAGGAGCGGCGAGGTCGGAGCGAGGTCGGGGCGAATGAGCGGCGAGGTCGGAACGAGGTCAGGGCGAAGGAGCGTTGAGGTCGGGGCGAAGGAGCGGCGAGGTCGGGGCGAATGAGCGGCGAGGTCGGAACGAGGTCAGGGCGAAGGAGCGTTGAGGTCAGGGCGAAGGAGCGGCGAGGTCGGGGCGAGGTCGGGGCGAGGTCGGGGCGAAGGAGCGGCGAGGTCGGAGCGAGGTCGGGGCGAAGGAGCGGCGAGGTCGGGGCGAACGAGCGGCGAGGTCGGGGCGAAGGAGCGGCGAGGTCGGGGCGAGGTCGGGGCGAGGTCGGGGCGAGGTCGGGACGAAGGAGGAGCGAAGGAGCGGCGAGGCCGGGGCGAAGGAGCGGCGAGGTCGGGGCGAGGTCGGAGCGAAGGAGCGGTGAGGTCGGGGCGAGGTCGGGGCGAAGGAGGGGCGAGGTCGGGGCGAAGGAGGGGCGAGGTCGGGGCGAAGGAGCGGCCAGGTCGGGGCGAGGTCGGGGCGAAGGAGCGGCGAGGTCGGGGCGAAGGAGGGGCGAGGTCGGGGCGAAGGAGCGGCCAGGTCGGGGCGAGGTCGGGGTGAAGGAGCGGCGAGGTCGGAGCGAGGTCAGGGCGAAGGAGCGGCGAGGTCGGGGCGCAGGAGTGGCGAGGTCGGGGCGAAGGGGGGGCGAGGTCGGGGCGAGGTCAGGGCGAGGTCGGGACGAAGGAGGAGCGAAGGAGCGGCGAGGTCGGAGCGAAGGAGCGGCGAGGTCGGGGCGAGGTCTGGGCGAGGTCGGGACGAAGGAGCGGCGAGGTCGGGGCGAGGTCGGGGCGAAGGAGCGGTGAGGTCGGGGCGAAGGAGCGGTGAGGTCGGGGCGAAGGAGCGGTGAGGTCGGGGCGAAGGAGCGGCGAGGTCGGGGTGAAGGAGCGGCCAGGTCGGGGCGAAGGAGCGGCGAGGTCGGGGCGAAGGAGCGGCGAGGTCGGGGCAAAGGAGCGGCGAGGTCGGGGCGAGGTCGGGGCGAAGGAGCGGCCAGGGCGGGGCGAGGTCGGGGCGAGGTCGTTGCAAGGTCGGAGTGAAGGAGCGGCGAGGCCGGGGGGAAGGAGCGGCGAGGTCGGGGTGAAGGAGCGGCGAGGTCGGAGCGAGGTCGGGGGGAAGGAGCGGCCAGGTCGGAGCGAGGTCGGGGGGAAGGAGCGGCGAGGTCGGGGCGAAGGAGCGGCGAGGTCGGGGCGAAGGAGCGGCAAGGTCGGGGCGAAGGAGCGGCGAGGTCGGGGTGAAGGAGCGGCGAGGTCGGGGCGAAGGAGCGGCGAGGTCGGGGGGAAGGAGCGGTGAGGTCGGGGCGAGGTCGGGACGAGGTCGGGGCGAAGGAGCGGCGAGGTCGGAGCGAGGTCAGGGCGAAGGAGCGGCGAGGTCGGGGCGCAGGAGTGGCGAGGTCGGGGCGAAGGGGGGGCGAGGTCGGGGCGAAGGAGCGGCGAGGTCGGGGCGCAGGAGCGGCGAGGTCGGGGCGCAGGAGTGGCGAGGTCGGGACGAAGGAGGAGCGAAGGCGCGGCGAGGTCGGAGCGAAGGAGCGGCGAGGTCGGGGCGAAGGAGCGGCGAGGTCGGGGCGAAGGAGCGGCGAGGTCGGGGCGAGGTCGGGGCGAGGTCGGGACGAAGGAGGAGCGAAGGAGCGGCGAGGTCGGGGCGAAGGAGCGGCGAGGTCGGGGCGAGGTCGGAGCGAAGGAGTGGTGAGGTCGGGGCGAAGGAGCGGTGAGGTCGGGGCGAAGGAGCGGTGAGGTCGGGGCGAAAGAGCGGCGAGGTCGGGGCGAAGGAGCGGCGAGGTCGGGGCGAAGGAGCGGTGAGGTCGGGGCGAAAGAGCGGCGAGGCCGGGGCGAAGGAGCGGCGAGGTCGGGGCGAGGTCGGGGCGAGGTCGGTGCAAGGTCGGGGTGAAGGAGCGGCGAGGCAGGGGTGAAGGAGCGGCGAGGTCGGGGCGAGGTCGGGGCGAAGGAGCGGCCAGGTCGGGGCGAGGTCGGGGCGAGGTCGTTGCAAGGTCGGAGTGAAGGAGCGGCGAGGCCGGGGGGAAGGAGCGGCGAGGTCGGGGCGAAGGAGCGGCGAGGCAGGGGTGAAGGAGCGGCGAGGTCGGGGCCAGGTCGGGGCGAAGGAGCGGCGAGGTCGAGGTGAAGGAGTGGCGAGGTCAGAGCGAGGTCGGGGGGAAGGAGCGGCGAGTTCGGAGGGAGGTCGGGGCGAAGGAGCGGCGAGGTCGGGGCAAAGGAGCGGCGAGGTCGGGGAGAAGGAGCGGCGAGGTCGGGGCGAAAGAGCGGCGAGGTCGGAGCGAGGTCGGGGGGAAGGAGCGGCGAGTTCGGAGGGAGGTCGGGGCGAAGGAGCGGCGAGGTCGGGGCGAAGGAGCGGCGAGGTCGGGGCGAAGGAGCGGCGAGGTCGGGGCGAAGGAGCGGCCAGGTCGGAGCGAGGTCGGGGGGAAGGAGCGGCGAGTTCGGAGGGAGGTCGGGGCGAAGGAGCGGCGAGGTCGGGGCGAAGGAGCGGCGAGGTCGGGGCGAAGGAGCGGCGAGGTCGGGGTGAAGGAGCGGCGAGGTCGGGGCGAAGGAGCGGCGAGGTCGGAGCGAGGTCGGAGCGAAGGAGCGGCGAGGTCGGAGCGAGGTCAGGGCGAAGGAGCGTTGAGGTCGGGGCGAATGAGCGGCGAGGTCGGGGAGAAGGAGCGGCGAGGTCGGGGCGAAAGAGCGGCGAGGTCGGGGCGAAGGAGCGGCGAGGTCGGGGCGAAAGAGCGGCCAGGTCGGGGAGAAGGAGCGGCGAGGTCGGGGCGAAAGAGCGGCCAGGTCGGGGAGAAGGAGCGGCGAGGTCGGGGCGAAAGAGCGGCCAGGTCGGGGAGAAGGAGCGGCGAGGTCGGGGCGAAAGAGCGGCGAGGTCGGGGCGAAGGAGCGGCGAGGTCGGGGCGAAGGAGCGGCGAGGTCGGGGCGAAGGAGCGGCGAGGTCGGGGCGAAGGAGCGGCGAGGTCGGGGAGAAGGAGCGGCCAGGTCGGGGAGAAGGAGCGGCGAGGTCGGGGCGAAAGAGCGGCGAGGTCGGGGCGAAGGAGCGGCGAGGTCGGGGCGAAGGAGCGGCGAGGTCGGGGCGAAGGAGCGGCGAGGTCGGGGCGAAGGAGCGGCGAGGTCGGGGAGAAGGAGCGGCCAGGTCGGGGCGAGGTCGGGGCGAGGTCGGTGCAAGGTCGGGGTGAAGGAGCGGCGAGGCAGGGGTGAAGGAGCGGCGAGGTCGGGGCGAGGTCGGGGCGAAGGAGCGGCCAGGTCGGGGCGAGGTCGGGGCGAGGTCGGTGCAAGGTCGGGGTGAAGGAGCGGCGAGGTCGGAGTGAAGGAGTGGCGAGGTCAGAGCGAGGTCGGGGCGAAGGAGCGGCCAGGTCGGAGCGAGGTCGGGGGGAAGGAGCGGGGAGTTCGGAGGGAGGTCGGGGCGAAGGAGCGGCGAGGTCGGGGCGAAGGAGCGGCGAGGTCGGGGCGAAGGAGCGGCGAGGTCGGAGCGAGGTCGGAGCGAAGGAGCGGCGAGGTCGGAGCGAGGTCGGGGCGAATGAGCGGCGAGGTCGGAACGAGGTCAGGGCGAAGGAGCGTTGAGGTCGGGGCGAAGGAGCGGCGAGGTCGGGGCGAAGGAGCGGCGAGGTCGGGGCGAAGGAGCGGCGAGGTCGGAGCGAGGTCGGAGCGAAGGAGCGGCGAGGTCGGAGCGAGGTCGGGGCGAATGAGCGGCGAGGTCGGAACGAGGTCAGGGCGAAGGAGCGTTGAGGTCGGGGCGAAGGAGCGGCGAGGTCGGGGCGAATGAGCGGCGAGGTCGGAACGAGGTCAGGGCGAAGGAGCGTTGAGGTCAGGGCGAAGGAGCGGCGAGGTCGGGGCGAGGTCGGGGCGAGGTCGGGGCGAAGGAGCGGCCGAGGTCGGAGCGAGGTCGGGGCGAAGGAGCGGCGAGGTCGGGGCGAAGGAGCGGCGAGGTCGGGGCGAAGGAGCGGCGAGGTCGGGGCGAGGTCGGGGCGAGGTCGGGGCGAGGTCGGGACGAAGGAGGAGCGAAGGAGCGGCGTGGCCGGGGCGAAGGAGCGGCGAGGTCGGGGCGAGGTCGGAGCGAAGGAGCGGTGAGGTCGGGGCGAGGTCGGGGCGAAGGAGGGGCGAGGTCGGGGCGAAGGAGGGGCGAGGTCGGGGCGAAGGAGCGGCCAGGTCGGGCGAGGTCGGGGCGAAGGAGCGGCGAGGTCGGGGCGAAGGAGGGGCGAGGTCGGGGCGAAGGAGCGGCCAGGTCGGGGCGAGGTCGGGGTGAAGGAGCGGCGAGGTCGGAGCGAGGTCAGGGCGAAGGAGCGGCGAGGTCGGGGCGCAGGAGTGGCGAGGTCGGGGCGAAGGGGGGCGAGGTCGGGGCGAGGTCAGGGCGAGGTCGGGACGAAGGAGGAGCGAAGGAGCGGCGAGGTCGGAGCGAAGGAGCGGCGAGGTCGGGGCGAGGTCTGGGCGAGGTCGGGACGAAGGAGCGGCGAGGTCGGGGCGAGGTCGGGGGCGAAGGAGCGGTGAGGTCGGGGCGAAGGAGCGGCGAGGTCGGGGCGAAGGAGCGGCCAGGTCGGGGCGAAGGAGCGGCGAGGTCGGGGCGAAGGAGCGGCGAGGTCGGGGCAAAGGAGCGGCGAGGTCGGGGCGAGGTCGGGGCGAAGGAGCGGGCCAGGTCGGGGCGAGGTCGGGGCGAGGTCGTTGCAAGGTCGGAGTGAAGGAGCGGCGAGGCCGGGGGGGAAGGAGCGGCGAGGTCGGGGTGAAGGAGCGGCGAGGTCGGAGCGAGGTCGGGGGGAAGGAGCGGCCAGGTCGGAGCGAGGTCGGGGGGAAGGAGCGGCGAGGTCGGGGCGAAGGAGCGGCGAGGTCGGGGCGAAGGAGCGGCGAGGTCGGGGCGAAGGAGCGGCGAGGTCGGGGCGAAGGAGCGGCGAGGTCGGGGCGAAGGAGCGGCGAGGTCGGGGTGAAGGAGCGGCGAGGTCGGGGCGAAGGAGCGGCGAGGTCGGGGGGAAGGTGCGGTGAGGTCGGGGCGAGGTCGGGACGAGGTCGGGGCGAAGGAGCGGCGAGGTCGGAGCGAGGTCAGGGCGAAGGAGCGGCGAGGTCGGGGCGCAGGAGTGGCGAGGTCGGGGCGAAGGGGGGGCGAGGTCGGGGCGAAGGAGCGGCGAGGTCGGGGCGCAGGAGCGGCGAGGTCGGGGCGCAGGAGTGGCGAGGTCGGGACGAAGGAGGAGCGAAGGCGCGGCGAGGTCGGAGCGAAGGAGCGGCGAGGTCGGGGCGAAGGAGCGGCGAGGTCGGGGCGAAGGAGCGGCGAGGTCGGGGCGAGGTCGGGGCGAGGTCGGGACGAAGGAGGAGCGAAGGAGCGGCGAGGTCGGGGCGAAGGAGCGGCGAGGTCGGGGCGAGGTCGGAGCGAAGGAGCGGTGAGGTCGGGGCGAAGGAGCGGTGAGGTCGGGGCGAAGGAGCGGTGAGGTCGGGGCGAAAGAGCGGCGAGGTCGGGGCGAAGGAGCGGCGAGGTCGGGGTGAAGGAGCGGCGAGGTCGGGGCGAGGTCGGGGCGAAGGAGCGGCGAGGTCGGGGCGAGGTCGGGGCGAGGTCGTTGCAAGGTCGGGGCGCAGGAGTGGCGAGGTCGGGGCGAAGGGGGGGCGAGGTCGGGGCGAAGGAGCGGCGAGGTCGGGGCGCAGGAGCGGCGAGGTCGGGGCGCAGGAGTGGCGAGGTCGGGACGAAGGAGGAGCGAAGGCGCGGCGAGGTCGGAGCGAAGGAGCGGCGAGGTCGGGGCGAAGGAGCGGCGAGGACGGGGCGAAGGAGCGGCGAGGCAGGGGTGAAGGAGCGGCGAGGTCGGGGCGAGGTCGGGGCGAAGGAGCGGCCAGGTCGGGGCGAGGTCGGGGCGAGGTCGGTGCAAGGTCGGGGTGAAGGAGCGGCGAGGTCGGAGTGAAGGAGTGGCGAGGTCAGAGCGAGGTCGGGGCGAAGGAGCGGCCAGGTCGGAGCGAGGTCGGGGGGAAGGAGCGGCGAGTTCGGAGGGAGGTCGGGGCGAAGGAGCGGCGAGGTCGGGGCGAAGGAGCGGCGAGGTCGGGGCGAAGGAGCGGCGAGGTCTGGGTGAAGGAGCGGCGAGGTCGGGGCGAAGGAGCGGCAAGGTCGGGGTGAAGGAGCGGCGAGGTCGGGGGGAAGGAGCGGTGAGGTCGGGCGAATGAGCGGCGAGGTCGGGGCGAAGGAGCGGCGAGGTCGGAGCGAGGTCGGAGCGAAGGAGCGGCGAGGTCGGAGCGAGGTCGGGGCGAATGAGCGGCGAGGTCGGAACGAGGTCAGGGCGAAGGAGCGTTGAGGTCGGGGCGAAGGAGCGGCGAGGTCGGGGCGAATGAGCGGCGAGGTCGGAACGAGGTCAGGGCGAAGGAGCGTTGAGGTCAGGGCGAAGGAGCGGCGAGGTCGGGGCGAGGTCGGGGCGAGGTCGGGGCGAAGGAGCGGCGAGGTCGGAGTGAGGTCGGGGCGAAGGAGCGGCGAGGTCGGGGCGAAGGAGCGGCGAGGTCGGGGCGAAGGAGCGGCGAGGTCGGGGCGAGGTCGGGGCGAGGTCGGGGCGAGGTCGGGCGAGGTCGGGGCGAGGTCGGGACGAAGGAGGAGCGAAGGAGCGGCGAGGCCGGGGCGAAGGAGCGGCGAGGTCGGGGCGAGGTCGGAGCGAAGGAGCGGTGAGGTCGGGGCGAGGTCGGGGCGAAGGAGGGGCGAGGTCGGGGCGAAGGAGGGGCGAGGTCGGGGCGAAGGAGCGGCCAGGTCGGGGCGAGGTCGGGGCGAAGGAGCGGCGAGGTCGGGGCGAAGGAGGGGCGAGGTCGGGGCGAAGGAGCGGCCAGGTCGGGGCGAGGTCGGGGTGAAGGAGCGGCGAGGTCGGAGCGAGGTCAGGGCGAAGGAGCGGCGAGGTCGGGGCGCAGGAGTGGCGAGGTCGGGGCGAAGGGGGGGCGAGGTCGGGGCGAGGTCAGGGCGAGGTCGGGACGAAGGAGGAGCGAAGGAGCGGCGAGGTCGGAGCGAAGGAGCGGCGAGGTCGGGGCGAGGTCTGGGCGAGGTCGGGACGAAGGAGCGGCGAGGTCGGAGGTCGGGGCGAAGGAGCGGTGAGGTCGGGGCGAAGGAGCGGTGAGGTCGGGGCGAAGGAGCGGTGAGGTCGGGGCGAAGGAGCGGCGAGGTCGGGGTGAAGGAGCGGCCAGGTCGGGCGAAGGAGCGGCGAGGTCGGGGCGAAGGAGCGGCGAGGTCGGGGCAAAGGAGCGGCGAGGTCGGGGCGAGGTCGGGGCGAAGGAGCGGCCAGGTCGGGGCGAGGTCGGGGCGAGGTCGTTGCAAGGTCGGAGTGAAGGAGCGGCGAGGCCGGGGGGAAGGAGCGGCGAGGTCGGGGTGAAGGAGCGGCGAGGTCGGAGCGATGTCGGGGGGAAGGAGCGGCCAGTCGGAGCGAGGTCGGGGGAAGGAGCGGCGAGGTCGGGGCGAAGGAGCGGCGAGGTCGGGGCGAAGGAGCGGCGAGGTCGGGGCGAAGGAGCGGCGAGGTCGGGGCGAAGGAGCGGCGAGGTCGGGGTGAAGGAGCGGCGAGGTCGGGGGGGGCGAAGGAGCGGCGAGGTCGGGGGAAGGAGCGGCGAGGTCGGGGGAAGGAGCGGTGAGGTCGGGGGGAAGGAGCGGTGAGGTCGGGGCGAGGTCGGGACGAGGTCGGGGCGAAGGAGCGGCGAGGTCGGAGCGAGGTCAGGGCGAAGGAGCGGCGAGGTCGGGCGCAGGAGTGGCGAGGTCGGGGCGAAGGGGGGGCGAGGTCGGGGCGAAGG
>NW_027250812.1:49206-99660 GCF_044704955.1 Pristiophorus japonicus | reverse complement strand
CTCACCTTACTCTCCTAACTCTCCTCCCTCTCCTCCCTCTCCTCACACTCCTCAATCGCCTCATTCTTCTCACTTTTCAGCCTCTACGCACTCTCCGCACTCTCCGCACTTTCCGCACTCACCTCACTCGCCTCACTCTCCTCACTCTCCTCACTCTCCTCACTCTCCTCTCTCTTCTCATTTTTCTCATTCTTCTCACTCAACTCCCTCTCCTCATTCATCTCACTCACGTCCCTCTCACTCCTCTCACCCCTCTCCTCCCTCTCCTCCCTCTCCTTCCTCTCCTTCCTCTCCTCCCTCTTCTCACTCTCCTCATTCTTCTCACTCTCCTCCCTCTCATCACATTTCTCACTCTCCTAACTCTCCTACCTCTGCTCCCTCTCCTCAATCTCTTCTCTCTCCTGACCCACCTCAGTTGCCTCACACTACTCACTCTACTCCACCTCCTCCCTGTGCTCACTCTCTTCCCGCTCCTCCCGCTCCTCGCTGTCCTAATTCTCCTCACTCTCCTAACTCTCCTCCCTCTCCTCACTCTCCGCACACACCTCTCTCTCCTCACTCTCCTCATTCACCTCACTCGCCTGAATCTCCTTTCCCTACACACTAACCTAACTCTCCTCACTCTCCTCGCTCTCCTCACTCTCCTCACTCTCCTCACTCTCCTCACTCTCTTCACTCTCTTCACTCTCCTGACTCGCCCCACACGCCTCAGTCTCCTCACAATCCTCACTCTCCTCAATCTCCTCCCAATCCTCCCTATCCTCACTCTCCTCCTTCTCCTCCCTCTCCTCATCTCCTCACTCTCCTCACTCTCCTCTCTCTAGACATTTCCTCACTCACCTCCTCTCATCACTCTCCGCCAGTCCTCAATCTCCTCACTCTCCTTACTCTCCTCACTCGCCTCACTCTCCCCACTATCCTCACTGTCCTCACTCACAACACTCTCCTCCCTCTCCTCACTCTCCTCACTCTCCTCACTCTCATCACTCTACGCCCTCTGCTCACTCTCATCACTCTCCAGTCTCTCCTCACTCTGCTCACTCCCCTCCCGCTCCTCAATCTCCTCACTCTCCTCACTCTCCTCACTCGTTTCACTCTCCTCACGATCCTCACTGTCCTCACTGTCCTCACTCCCATCACTCACCACTCTCTCCTCATTATCCTTCCTCTCCTCACTCTCATCACTCTCCTCACTCTCCTCACTCTCCTCAATCTCTTCACTAGTCTCACTCTCCTCACTCTCCTCACTCTCCTCCCGCTCTTCACTCTCCTCACTCTCCTCATTCTTCTCACTCGCTTCACTCTCCTCACTATCCTCACTGTCCTCACTCCCATCACTCTCCAAACTCTCCTCACTCTCCTCACTCTTCTCAGTCGCCTCACTCGCCTCACTCTCTTCACTTTCCTCAATCTCCTCACTCACCTCCCTATCCTCGCTCTCATCACTCTCATCACTCTGCTCCCTCCCCTCCCTCTCCTAACTCTCCTCTCTCTCCTACCTCCCCTCGCTCTCCTCACTCTCCTCACTCTCCTCACACTCCTCACACTCCTCACACTCCTCACACTCCTCCCTCGCCTCACTGTCTTTAATCTCCTCATTCTTCTCAATCTTCTCCCTCTGCTAACCCTCCTCACGCTCCTCTCTCTCCTCTCTCCACTCACTCTCCTCACTCTCCTCACTCTCCTCACTCTCCTCACTCTCGTCACTCTCCTCACAATGCTCCCTCTCCTCACTCTCCTCACTCTCATCACTCTACACCCTCTGCTCACTCGCATCACTCTCCAGTCTCTCCTCACTCTGCTCACTCCCCTCCCGCTCCTCAATCTCCTCACTCTCCTCACTATCCTCACTCGTTTCACTCTCCTCACAATCCTCACAGTCCTCACTTTCCTCACTCCGATCACTCTCCACTCT
This sequence comes from Pristiophorus japonicus, assembly GCF_044704955.1. Classification (NCBI taxonomy): domain Eukaryota; kingdom Metazoa; phylum Chordata; class Chondrichthyes; family Pristiophoridae; genus Pristiophorus; species Pristiophorus japonicus. Next base: position 97,745 of record NW_027250812.1, on the reverse strand, counting down.
CTCCTCATTATCCTTCCTCTACTCACTCTCCTCACTCTCCTCACTCTCCTCACTCACCTCACACCTCACTCTCCTCCCTATCCTCGCACTCCTCACTCTCATCACTCTCCTCCATCTCCTCACTCTACTCCCTCCCCTCCATCTCCTAACTCTCCTCTATCTCCTCCCTCTCCTCCCGCTCTCCCTCTCCTCAATCTCTTCACTCTCCTGACTCGCCTCACTCGCCTCACTCTCCTCACACTACTCACTCTACTCCACCTCCTCCCTGTGCTCACTCTCTTCCCGCTCCTCCCGCTCCTCGCTGTCCTAACTCTCCTCCCTCTCCTAACTCTCCTCCCTCTACTAACTCTCCTCATTCTCCTCACTCTCCGCACACTCCTCATCTCCTCACTCTCCTCATTCACCTCACTCGCCTCAATTACCTCACTCTACTCACTCACCTCGCTCTCCTCGTTCTATTCGCTCTCCTCGCTCTGCTCACTCTGCTCACTCTGCTCACTCTGCTCACTCTGCTCAATCTCCTCACTCGCCTCACTCGCCTCACTCTCCCCACTATCCTCACTTTCCTCAATCTCCTCCCAATCCTCCCGATCCTCACTCTCCTCCAGCTCCTCACTCTCCTCACTCTCCTCACTCTCCTCTCTCTAGACATTTCCTCACTCTCCTCCTCTCATCACTCTCCGCCGCTCCTCAATCTCCTCACTCTCCTCACTCGCCTCACTCTCCCCACTATCCTCACTGTCCTTACTCACAACACTCTCCTCCCTCTCCTCACTCTACTCACTCTCCTCCCTCTCATCACTCTCCTCACTCTCCGCCCTCTGCTCACTCTCATCACTCTCCAGTCTCTCCTCACTCTGCTCACTGCCCTCCCTCTCCTCACTCTCCTCACTCTCCACACTCTCCTCAATCGTCTCACTCGCTTCACTCTCATCACTATGCTCACTGTCCTCACTCCCATCTCTCCCATCACTCTCCACTCTCTCCTCACTATCCTTCCTCTTCTCACTCTCCTAGTTGTATGCTGACAGCGTGAGCGCCCATCTTTGGATGTGGGTAGAGGAATTGGTGTTAATTCCTTTGCTCTCTGAGAATAGTGATATGAGCGGCTTATTATCTTTTCCAAGCTCAAACTTGAGAACAAACAAAGACTTGGGCATTTCTTTCACCCCGTAAACGCATGCCAGAGCGACTTTTTCAATTATGCTGTCGGCCCTTTCGGCCTTGGACAGACTCCTGGACGCATTAGCGATTAGTTGCAAAAGCCCCGATTCATTAGTCTGTTGTACACCCGACCCCATATGATGATGCAACACAAGCTAGCACTAATCGTTTCCATGCATTAGACAGAACAACCAGTTTGTTAGAACATAACATATTACTAGCTTTCTCCCATACCCAGTTATGTCCCTTGCGCAGTAGCTCGTGTAGGGGTTCTGGAAAGGTGCTTAACCTGGGTAGGAAATTACTAAAATAATTGAGGAGTCCCAGGAACTACCGCAGCTCCGTCACCTTTTGTGGTCTCGGCATGTTCTTGATAGCCTCCACCTTGGCGTAGGTGAGTCTGATGCTTTCTATGTGATTCTCCTTCCCAAGAACTCGACCTCTGGCGCCAGGGAAACACACTTCGAGCATTTTAACCTGACTCCCACACTATCTAGCCGACTAAGAATCTCTTCTAGATTCTTCAAGTGCTCCATGGTGTCCCGACATGTGACCAGTATGTCGTACTGGAAAATCATGGTGCGTGGAACCGACGTTAGCAGACTCTCCATGTTCCATTGGAAAATTTCCGATGCTGAACAAATCCCGAACGGGCATCTGTTATAGATGAACAGACCTTTGTGCGTGTTGATGCAGATGAGGTCTTTCGAAGACTCATCCAATTCCTGCGTCATGTAGGCCGAAGTCAGGTCCAACTTGGTGAACGTCTTTCCTCCAGCCAGGGCCGCAAATAGGTCGTCTGGCTTGGGTAGCGGGTAGTGATCCTGTAGCGAAAAACAGTTAATGGTAACTTTATAGTCCCCACAAATTCTGACCGTGTCGGACTGGCCCAATTGTTGAATTCCAGTGGCGCGATGTTGCAGCCTGTCCAGCTCAATTTCCACTTTCTCTTACACCAAATATGGTTGAGCCCGTGCCTTGTGGTGGATGGGTCGTGTACCGGGAACCAAGTGGATCTGCACCTTCAGCCCGAGAAACTTCCAATGCCTTGCTCGAACAATGATGGAAATCTGCTCAGAACCTCGGCAAATGAGGCGTCGTCGACGGAAAAAAGCACTCGGCTGTCGTTCCAGAGGATTTTCACCAGCCAGTTTCTGCCAAACAACGTGGGGCCAAACCCTGGCACAATCCATAGTGGGAGTTCTTGCACTGCTCCATCATAGGAGATTTGACTTCTGCGCTGCCAATTAAAGGGATCAGCTTTTTGGTGTAAGTTCGTAGCTTGGTGTGAATGGGGCTGAGCTTCGCCCTGTGTGCCTTGTTACACCACAGCCTGTCGATGGTCATTTTGCTCATTATGGACAGACTCGCACCCATGTCCAGTGCCTTTGATACTGGAATACCGTTCAGTTCTATTTTCAACATGATCGGTGGACATTTCGTGGTGAAGGTGTGTACCCTATACACTTCTGCCTCCTCGGTTCGAGTCCGTAGTTCAGCCTCATCCACCATAGATCGATCTTCCTCTGTAACGTAATGGTTTGCAGGGTTTGCAGCTCGCCTGCACATTCGCTGGAGGTGTCCCATTGTTCTGCAGCCATTGCACGCTTAGTGCTTGAAGCTGCATTGATGGGCCCGATGATCACCTCCACAATGCAAAAAAGGTGTCAACTGCCTCGCATTAATGATTGGTGGCGGACTCTGGGCCATCTGAGGTCGTGCAGCAGCTAACGTGTACATTCTGCCATGTATATTCCTGTCAGAAACAACGTTACTTTATGCACAGTACTAGCCAAAACCTCTTTATGCTGCAAAATGTCTTTGGTGTTATCGCTGGTGGACATGAATGCCTGGGCTATCGTTATGGCTTTGCACAGATTCGACGTTTCATCAGTCAGTAGTTTGCAAAGGATTACCTCATGGCCAATTCAAGCACAAAAAAGTCTCTGAGCATTTATTCAAGGAATCCATCAAATTCGCAATGTCCTGAAATGCGCCTTTGTTTGGCGACGTAGCTCCCCGCTTCCAGGCCCTCTGACCGTTCAGACGTGTAGAACCGATAGCTCGTCATCAAAACGCTATCCTCCTGATTTAGGTGCTCCCGGACCAGCTACACAATTCTTCATAGGATTTGGTTGTTGGTTTTATCAGAGCTCGAAAATTCTTCATGAAGCCATAGGTGTTGCCCCGCAGAGGGTAAGGATCGCCCTTCGTTTGACAGCGTTCTCATCTCCTTCCAGCTCGTTGGCCACAAAGTATTGGTTGAGTCTCTGCACGAATGCCTCCCAATTGTCCCCTTCTGACAAAGTCTCCAGGATACCAACAGTTCTTTGCACTGTCACGCGGTTGTTCGTTATCTCGTCGCCAATTGTTATGCACATAATAAATTAATGCAACTGAGGACTGTATGCAGTGAATAATTGTGATCTTAGCTTCTTCAATTGGACTCCAGAGTGCAGGTACTGCGTGGGAGTCCTTCATATATACAGTGCTCCCAAGGGATGCTGGGCTTCCTTGGGACTCCAACAGGTGGGCCCTCTGGTGCAGGTGCAATACAGGTTGCCAAGGGTTACATACATAACAGTGTGTGTCTCTCTCAGTGAGGAACCAGACTCTGTAACAAGTGTCCCTGTGTACAGTGTGTGTTTTTCCCAGTGAGGTGTCAGACTCTGTAACATGTGTCCCAACATCCCGCCGAGAATTCTCCATTCCACTGAAATTATGTGCGTCCTCCATTTTTATCGCTCCACTGTTGCACCCATAGCTTCAGCAGCCAAGGTCCTAAACTCTGGAATTCCCTCCCTAATCCCCTTTGCAGATCTGCCTCTCTCTCCTCCTCCAAAAGCTTCTTAAACCCTTCTTTTTTACTGAGCTTTTGGTTATCTGTCCTCACATCTCTTTATGCGGCTCAGTGTCCAATTTTTCTGATAAAAGCCATGTGAACTTTCATTACATGAAAGCCGCGATATAAATGCAAGTTATTGTTGTCCCGTTGTTATGTTAATAAAACTCCACCGCTTACTGCAGATCGAGACTGGTCTCCTCGTTATTTTCATCAACATCGGCTTCATTGTTTTAAAATATGAAATAAAATTCCTCACAAGTACATCCCACCTCTTCAAAACTACACTGTAGACGCAACCTGTCCGTCTATTGAACCGGGTGGACCTTACTCGGGAGGGTGAATATGCAATTTACACAAGATGCTGAGACTGAGTGTGCGCAAAAGAGTGCAGTTGGGATTCTACAAATGCTGCCACACAGGCAACGGAAAATGGCCCCCATGGACCTGTCGCTAAATAGTCAACATATTCCTGCAGCACAATGGCCCCCATGAACCAGTCGCTAAATCTTCAACATAACCCTGAAGCAAAATGGCCCGCATGAACCTGCAACAATCAAAGAATCATACAGCCCATTGGGCCCATCCTGACTATGCTGGCTCTGTGAAACAACAATCCAAATATCCCCTCTCTCTACCCGTAGCCCTGAAAACTGTATTTCCAAGTGCACAAGTACAATCTGCTTTCCAGATCATAACCGCTCTCTGCATAAAGAAAATCCTCCTCCTCTCTGCTCTGGTTCTTTTGCAAATAATGGTAAACCTATCCTGTGATTACCCAGCCTCCCCTCAAATGGCCGCCATGTCCCCGCAAGGTTGTCGCATCGCTCCGAAACACAAGGATTATTGGTAATGTCTATCCTCGGGTTTCTGACTTTAATTCCCTCTCAGCTCCTGTTCATCATCCACTGACTTCAGATGTCTTTCTAACATTGCCGGCCGGGCTATGAATATATTTACGGTGCAAATGGACAGATTTCTGAATGATAAAGGAATCAAGGTTTATGGGGAGCGGGCAGGGAAGTGGAGTTGAGGTTAGGATCAAGAGCAGCCATGATCTAATTGAATGGCGAAGCAGGCTCGAGGGGCGAAATAGCCGACTGCTGCTCTTATTTCTTATGGTCTTGTTTTAGGTTCTTGTGTTATGTTATACTTTTAACCCAGGCTTTAACCTCTCAAATACGGCCGTAAAGGAACAGGAACTTGTTGACCCGAGACAACAAAACCAGGGCCTAGAGTGGAAATTAAACCCTAAGTAATAAAGAGACAGAGCTCACGTGGGCCCATTGGGTCCAACCTCTGGAGGGAGTCTCGGTCAGTCCCCTCGGGAGAGGGTCTCGGTCAGTGCCCTCTGGAGGGGGTCTCGGTCAGTGCCCTCTGGAGGGGGTCTCAGTCAGTGCCCTCTGGAGGGGGTCTCGGTCAGTCCCCTCTGGAGGGGGTCACGGTCAGTCCCCTCTGGAGGGGGTCTCGTTCAGTGCCCTCTGGAGGGGTGTTGGTCAGTCCCCTCTGGAGGGGGTCTCAGTCAGTCCCCTCCTGAGAGCTTCTCGGTCAGTCTCTCGGGAGAATGTCTGATCAACCTCAGACAACGCACCAAGGAAATAACTTCATCAAAAATTTAAACTCCCAGGCTTCACCCCTTGAAAAATGTGTGTGTGTGTATGTCTGAGTTTCTGCAAATTGTAGAGTCCGTGTGTTACATACAATTGCAGAGTCTGTGCGAGTGTCTACGAATGTGTCTATGACTGTATGTTACATCACTGTAATTTTAATTGTATGTGGAAGGGTGAGAGTGAGTCAGTCAGAGAGACACATGAAAACAAAAGGCAAGATGCAGAATAGAAAGCCTGTTACTGTATGCCGCAAAGTGAAAAGATAAAGTGCTGAAAAAGTGTTTTTTTTTTGGTTTTAAGCTCCAAGATTGCACCCAAACCTCTGGTGTGTGTGTGTGTGTGTGTGTGTTTGTGTATGTGTGTGTGTGTGTGTGTGTGTTTGTGTGTGTGAGAGAGAGAGAGAGCGAGCAAAAGGTGGAGATTGTGTGAGATGTTGTCTGGTGTCTTGTTAACTGTATTTGTTTTGTTAAACCCAATTGATGTCGTTCTGCCCTGGTCCACATGTAATGCTGCTGTGTATCACTTTATTTTACCTCGGTTCAATCAAGACTGTCAGTTAGTAAGTTAAATCATGATTAGTGTCATTGTGGATGTCTCACAGAATAAAATCTGCTATGGGATCATTGCATTCTTCTTTTTCCACTCCACCTAAAACAATACAAGAGAGGTAGGCAGGCAATGAGACAAACACATGAAATCAAAACAATATGCAGAATAGAAATAAAAACAGAACATGTTGGAAATGCTAAGCAGGTCAGGCAGCATCTGTGGAGAGAGTGAAGCAGAGTTTATGTTTCAGGTCCGTGACATTTCATCAGAAGCTTTCCAGAATCTGACGACAGATCATCCACCTGAAACATTAACTGTGTTTTTCTCTCCACAGCTGCTGCCTGACCCGCTGAGATTTCCAGCATTTTCTGATTTTATTCCAATGTAAATTTGCCTTGGACCATACAGCATTCTCTCTTTCCGATACATCTTTTGGATGAGACGTTAATCAAAGGACAGTCTGCTCTCTCTCAGATGGATGTAATAGATCCCACAACATCATAGGTGGTCCCTCGTATCGAGGATGACTTGCTTCCATGCTAAAAAGCGATTAGTTCACAGGTGTTTGACTCAAGGACCTAATATTCCAGATCCCGAACGGCATGTTGAAGGGTGGAAGATGACTTTGCTTGGATTTTTTTAACATGTGGTGACCGTTGCACACCAGCCACCACACGGGCTTGACAGAGCTAGGTCTTGGTCCAGTGGCAAGGATTGACCAAGACGATAGAAGACTATTTCGAAGCAGAGCAGGAAAGTTAGCCCCGTTTACCTGGCCAATATTGAACCCTCAATCAACATCACTGAACATATTATCTGGTCATCCTCACATTGCTGTGTGTGGGATCTTGCTGTGCACAAATGGTTGCCACATTTCCTACATTACAACAGTGCCGACACTCTAAAAGAACTTCATTGGCTGTAAAGCACGTGGAGACGTCCGGTGGTCATGACAGACACTGTGTAAAAGTGCAAGTCTTTCTTTCTCCTATTCTGATCCCACCTACGACCTTACTATTTCTTACTCCAGTGCAATCTGTCTCTTCCCATCCTTTGTGCAATGTGTTTCTCCTTTCTAATGCTGCATCCTGGTGTCCATCCTTCTGCCAAATTAGTTTAAACCCTCCTCTACAGCACCAGCAAACACCCCAGCGATGACATTGATTCTGGGTCTTTTGCGGTACAACCTGTCAGGCCAATTGACATGCAACCTCGCCAAGAACCGGTCCCAAAATCCCAGGTATCAGAAGCCTTCCCTTCTGCATCATATCTCCAGCCACACATTCATCTGTTCTATTCTCCGATGTCTATACCCACTAGTAATAGTGAAGGGTCACAGACTTGAAACGTTAACTCTATTTCCCTCTAAAGGTGCTGTCTGACCTGTTGAGATTTCCAGCATTTTCTATTTAATTTCAGATTCCAGCAGCCGCAGTATGTTGCGTTCTCTATACTCACTGGCTGGTCGCACAGGAAGTCCTCCAGAGATTACTACCTTTCAGGTTTTAATATTTAATCTCATTCTTAGCTCCCTAAGATCTGCCTCGAGGAACTCATCCCCTTTTCTACCTTAGTTGTTGGAGCTGATATGGACCACTATTGCCCTGTATTCATACCATGCTGTACGTGTACTGTCAGAGGAGTTGTACTGATATGGACTATTACTGACCTGTATTCATACCATGCTGTACGTGTACTGTCAGAGGAGTTGTACTGATATGGATCATTACTGACCTGTATTTATACCATGCTGTACGTGTACTGTCAGAGGAGTTGTACGCTTCCAGGCCTCATGCTGTATCGGAGCTTTACTCTGTATCTAACCCATTCTGTACCTATCCTGGGAGCGTTTGATGGGACAGTGTAGACGCAGCTTTAACTATTATTTACCATGATTCCCTCCAACTATTGTTCATATGGCCCCAGCCATTGATTGTCCTGCTGACCTCGACAGTGTGGCTCTGACACCCCTTCCTTTTACAGGGTATCTCGTGACCCACCCTGTTGCATGGTTACAGCTCGGAGATCACAACTAATGTCATCGCAAAGAACATCGAACGTCTCTGTCGATTATCACCCAGACCGATGTTTGCGATTTAAAGACTTCAAAGGAAACACCGCCTCCAGAATCGTTCTCGATAACTTCCCAACAGTCAACACAGGCCCTCAATCATTAACGTCGGGATCTGAATTCCTGTCATTACATCAACACCGGAAGCACGATGGAAATTCAGAAAAGCAGACTGGGAAACCTTCCAACGGTCAGTTGACACCAACATCAGGTGAATTCTGCAAACCACCAATGCCTTCAACTGATTAATAGGAATTATTAAAGCTGTTGCAAAATGCAGTAACCCTCAGGGGTTAAGGAATAAAAATATTCCGTGTAAGGTGGAGGAAAGTGAGGCTCACGACCAGGAGTATTCACGGAACAAAAACCCAGACATAAAGAAAGATAGAAACATAGAAAATAGGTGCAGGAGTACGCCATTCGTCCGTTCGAGCCTGCACCGCCATTCAATGAGTTCATGGCTGAACATGCAACTTCAGTACCCCACTCTCATCCCTCTCCCCCCTATCCTCACTCTTCTCATTCTCCTCCCTCTCCTCACTCTCATGCTTCTCCAGCCTCTCCGTCCTCACCTCACTCTCCTCACTCTCCTCTCTCTCCTCCCGCTCCTCACTCTCATCCCTCTCCCCCCTATCCTCACTCTTCTCATTCTCCTCCCTCTCCTCACTCTCATGCTTCTCCAGCCTCTCCGTCCTCACCTCACTCTCATGACTCGCCTCACTCGCCTCACTCTCCTCCCTCTCCTCACAATCGTCACTCGCCTCATTCTACTCCCTCTCCTCACTCTCGTCACTCTCGTCACTCTCCTCACTCTCTTCACTCTCCTTCCTCTACTCTCTCTCCTCACTTCATCACGCTCCTCCCTTTCCTCCCTCTCCTCACCCTCCTCCCTCTACACTTTTCCTCACTCTCCTCCTTTCGTACTCTCTGCCCTCTGCTCAATCTCCTCACACTCCTCACTCTCCTCACTCTCCTCACTCTCCTCACTCTCCTCCCTCTCCTCACTCACTTCACTCTCTTCACTCTCCTCACTCACCTCACACCCCTCCCTCTCCTCACTCTCCTCACGCTCCTCCCTCTCCTCACTCTCCTCACTCTCTTCCATCACCTTCCTCTCCTCACTCTCCTCACACTCCTCCCTCTCCTCACTCTCCTCACTCTCCTCACTCTTCTCACTCTCCTCCCGCTCCTCACTCTCCTCACTCTCCTCCCTCTCCTCACACACTTCACTCCCCTCACTCACCTCACACGCGTCCATCTCCTAAATCTCCTCACTCTCCTCCCTCTCCTCACTCTCCTCACTCTCCTCCATCACCTTCCTCTCCTCACTCTCCTCACTCTTCTCACTCTCCTCACGCTCCTCACTCTCCTCACTCTCCTCACTCGCCGCACTCTCCTCCCTCTCCTCCCTCTCCTCCCACTCCTCACTCTCCTCACTCTCCTCATTCTCCTCTCTCTCCTCACTGTCGTCACTCTCCTCATTCTACTCCCTCTTCTTACTCTCGTCACTCTCGTCACTCTCCTCACTCTCTTAACTCTCCTCCCTCTACTCTCTCTCCTCACGTCATCACTCTCCTCCCTTTCCTCCCTCTCCTCACCCTCCTCCCTCTACACTTTTCCTCACTCTCCTCCTTTCGTCACTCTCTGCCCTCTGCTCAATCTCCTCACACTCCTCCCTCTCCTCACTCTCCTCACGCTCCTACCTCTCCTCACTCTCCTCACTCTCTTCCATCACCTTCCGCTCCTCACTCTCCTCACACTCCTCCCTCTCCTCACTCTCCTCTCTCTCCTCACTCTCCTCCCTCTCCTCACTCTCCTCAATCTCTTCACTCTCCTGACTCGCCTCACTTGCATCACTCTCCTCCCTCTCCTCTCTCTCCTCACTATCCTCACTCTCCTCCCTCTCCTCACTCTCCTCCCTCTCCTCACTCTCCTCACTCTCTGCACTCTCCTCACTCTCCTCCCTCTCCTCACTCTCCTCACTCTCTGCACTCTCCTCATTCTCCTCACACTCCTCCCTCTCTTCACTCTCCAAACTCGCCTCCCTCTCCTCACACTCCTCAATCTCCTCATTCTTATCACTCTCCTCGCTATCCTCACTCTCCTCACTCTCCTTACTCTCCTCACTCTCCTCACTCTTCTCCCTCTCCTCACATTCCTCACAATCTTTCCTCTCCTCCCTCTCCTGACTCTCCTCACTCTCCTCCCACTCCTCACTCTCCTCACTCTCCTCATTCTCCTCTCTCTCTTCACTGTCGTCACTCTCCTCATTCTACTCCCTCTTCTTATTCTCGTCACTCTCGTCACTCTCCTCACTCTCTTCACTCACCTCCCTCCACTCACTCTCCTCACTCTCCTCTCTCTCCTCCCTCTCCTCACTCTCTTCACTCTCTTCACTCTCCTCACTCACCTCACATTCCTCCCTCTCCTCACTCTCCCCACGCTCCTCACTCTCCTCACTCTCCTCACACTCTTCCATCACCTTCCTCTCCTCACTCTCCTCACTCTTCTCACACTCCTCCCGCTCCTCACTCTCCTCACTCTCCTCCCTCTCCTCACACACTTCACTCCACTCACTCACCTCACAATCGTCCATCTCCTAACTCTCCTCACTCTCCTCCCTCTCCTCACTCTCCTCACTCTCCTCCATCACCTTCCTCTCCTCACTCTCCTCACTCTTCTCAATCTCCTCCCGCTCCTCACTCTCCTCACTCTCCTCACTCGCCGCACTCTCCTCCCTCTCCTCCCTCTCCTCCCATTCCTCACTCTCCTCACTCTCCTCATTCTCCTCTCTCTCCTCACTGTCGTCACTCTCCTCATTCTACTCCCTCTTCTTACTCTCGTCACTCTCGTCACTCTCCTCACTCTCTTCACTCTCCTCCCTCTACTCTCTCTCCTCACTTCATTACTCTCCTCCCTTTCCTCCCATCTCCTCACCCTACTTCCTCTACACTTTTCCTCACTCTCCACCTTTCGTCACTCTCTGCCCTCTGCTCAATGTCCTCACACACCTCACTCTCCTCACTCTCCTCACTCTCCTCCCTCTCCTCACTCTCTTCACTCTCTTCACTCTCCTCACTCACCTCACACTCCTCCCTCTCCTCACTCTCCTCACGCTCCTCCCTCTCCTCACTCTCCTCACTCTCTTCCATCACCTTCCTCTCCTCACTCTCCTCACACTCCTCCCTCTCCTCACTCTCCTCACTCTCCTCTCTCTCCTCACACACTTCACTCCCCTCACTCACCTCACACTCGTCCATCTCCTCACTCGCCTCACTCTCCTCCCTCTCCTCACTCTCCTCACTCTCCTCCATCACATTCCTCTCCTCACTCTCATCAGTCTTCTCACTCTCCTCACATTCCTCACAATCCTTCCTCTCCTCCCTCTCCTGACTCTCCTCACTCTCCTCATTCGCCTCTCTCTCCTCACTGTCGTCACTCTCCTCATTCTACTCCCTCTTCTTACTCTCGTCACTCTCGTCACTCTCCTTACTCTCTTCACTCTCCTCCCTCCACTCTCTCTCCTCACTCTCATCACTCTCCTCCATTTCCTCCCTCTCCTCAACCTCCTGCCTCTACACTTTTCCTCACTCTCCTCCTTTCGTCACTCTCTGCCCTCTGCTCAATGTCCTCACACACCTCACTCTCCTCACTCTCCTCACTCTCCTCCCTCTCCTCACTCTCTTCACTCTCTTCACTCTCCTCACTCACCTCACACTCCTCCCTCTCCTCACTCTCCTCACGCTCCTCCCTCTCCTCACTCTCCTCACTCTCTTCCATCACCTTCCTCTCCTCACTCTCCTCACGCTCCTCCCTCTCCTCACTCTCCTCACTCTCCTCTCTCTCCTCACACACTTCACTCCCCTCACTCACCTCACACTCGTCCATCTCCTCACTCGCCTCACTCTCCTCCCTCTCCTCACTCTCCTCACTCTCCTCCATCACATTCCTCTCCTCACTCTCATCAGTCTTCTCACTCTCCTCACATTCCTCACAATCCTTCCTCTCCTCCCTCTCCTGACTCTCCTCACTCTCCTCATTCGCCTCTCTCTCCTCACTGTCGTCACTCTCCTCATTCTACTCCCTCTTCTTACTCTCGTCACTCTCGTCACTCTCCTTACTCTCTTCACTCTCCTCCCTCCACTCTCTCTCCTCACTCTCATCACTCTCCTCCATTTCCTCCCTCTCCTCAACCTCCTGCCTCTACACTTTTCCTCACTCTCCTCCTTTCGTCACTCTCTGCCCTCTCCTCACACTCCTCACTCTCCTCACTCTCCTCACTCTCCTCACTCTCCTCACTCTCCTCACTCATCTCACTCTCCTCCATCACCTTCCTCTCCTCAATCTTCTCACTCTCCTCCCGCTCCTCACTCGCCTGAATCGCCTCACTCTCCTCACTCTCCTCCCTCTCCTCACTTTCCTCACTCTCCGCACTCTCCACATTCTCCTCCCTCACCACACTCTCGTCATTCTACTCACTCTCGTCACTCTCCTCACTCTCCTCACTCTCCTCACTCTCCTCACACTCACTCGCCTCCCGCTCCTCACTCTCTTCACTCTCTTCACTCTCCTTACTCTCCTCACTCTCCTCACTCGCCTCAGTCTCCTTACAATCCTCACACTCCTCACTCTCCTCACTCTCATCACTCTCCTCCCTCCCCTCACTCTCCTCCCTCTCCTCACTCTCCTCACACTCCTCAATCGCCTCATTCTTCTCACTTTTCTCACTCTCCGCACTCTCCACACTCGCCGCACTCTCCGCACTCTCCGCACTCTCCTCACTCTCCTCACTCTCCTCCCTCTCCTCACTCTCCTCTCCTCACTCTCCGCACTCTCCGCACTCTCTGCACTCTCCGCACTCTCCTGACTCTCCTCTCCTCGCTCTCCTCAATCTCCTTTCTCTCCTCACTCTCCTCCCTCTTCTCCCTCTCCTCCCTCTCCTCCCTCTCTTCCCTCTTCTCACACTCCTCCAGCTCCTCATTCATCTCACTCACCTCCCTCTCACCCCTCTCACCCGCCTCCTCCCTCTCCTCCCTCTCATCCCTCTCCTCACATTTCTCACTCTCCTAACTCTCCTCCCTCTCCTCCCTCTCCTCAATCTCCTCAATCTCTTCCCTCTCCTGACTCGCCTCACTCGCCTCACTCTCCTCACACTCCTCACTCGCCTCACTCTCCTCACTCGCCTCACACTACTCACTCTACTCCACCTCCTCCCTGTGCTCACTCTCTTCCAGCTCCTTCCGCTCCTCGCTGTCCTAACTCTCCTCCCTCTCCTAACTCTCCTCTCTCTCCTCACTCTCCGCACACTCCTCACTCGCCTCACTCTCCTCACTCGCCTCACACTACTCACTCTACTCCACCTCCTCCCTGTGCTAACTCTCTTCCCGCTGCTCCCGCTCCTCGCTGTCCTAACTCTCCTCCCTCTCCTAACTCTCCTACCTCTCCTCACTCTCCGCACATTCCTCGCTCACCTCACTCGCCTCAATCTCGTCACTCTCCTCACTCTCCTCACTCTCCTCACTCACCTCAGTCTCCTCAATCTCCTCCCAATCCTCCCTATCCTCACTCTCCACCAGCTCCACCCTCTCCTCCCTCTCCTCATCTCCTCACTCTCCTCACTCTCCTCTCTCTAGACGTTTCCTCACTCTCCTCCTCTCATCACTCTCCGCCACTCCTCAATCTCCTCACTCTCCTCACTCGCATCACTCTCCCCACTATCCTCACTGTCCTCACTCACAACACTCTCCCCCCTCTCCTCACTCTCCTCACTCTCCTCACTCTCCTCACTCTCCTCATTCTTCTCACTCTCCGCCCTCTGCTCACTCTCATCACTCTCCAGTCTCTCCTCACTCTGCTCACTCCGCTCCCACTCCTCAATCTCCTCAATCTCCTCACTCTCCTCCCTCTCATCACTCTCCTCACTCACCTCCCTCTCACCCCTCTCACTCCTCTCCTCCCTCTCCTCCCTCTTCTCACTCTCCTCATTCTTCTAACTCTCCTCCCTCTCCTCACATTTCTCACTGCCTAACTTCCTCCCTCTCCTCCCTCTCCTCCCTCTCCTCAATCTCCTCAATCTCCTCACTCTCCGCACACTCCTCACTCGCCTCACTCTCCTCACTCGCCTCACACTACTCACTCTACTCCACCTCCTCCCTGTGCTCACTCTCTTCCCGCTGTTCCCGCTCCTCGCTGTCCTAACTCTCCTCCCTCTCCTAACTCTCCTACCTCTCCTCACCCTCCGCACAGTCCTCTCTCACCTCACTCGCCTCAATCTCGTCACTCTACTCACTATCCTCACTCTCCTCACTCTCCTCACTCTCCTCACTCTCCTCCCTCCCCTCTCAATCCACACTCTCCTCTCTCCTCACTCTCCTCCCTCTCCTCACTCTCCGCACTCTCTTAACTCTCCTGACTCGCCTCACTCTCCTCCCTCTCCTCCCTCTCTGCACTCTCCTCCTCTCCTAACTCTCCTAACTATCCTCACTCTTCTCCCGCTCCTCACTCTCCTCACACTCCTCCCTCACCTTACTCTCCTAACTCTCCTCCCTCTCCTCCCTCTCCTCACACTCCTCAATCGCCTCATTCTTCTCACTTTTCTGCCTCTACGCACTCTCCGCACTCTCCGCACTTTCCGCACTCACCTCACTCGCCTCACTCTCCTCACTCTCATCCCTCTCCTCACATTTCTCACTCTCCTAACTCTCCTCCCTCTCCTCCCTCTCCTCAATCTCCTCAATCTCTTCCCTCTCCTGACTCGCCTCACTCGCCTCACTCTCCTCACACTCCTCACTCGCCTCACTCTCCTCACTCGCCTCACACTACTCACTCTACTCCACCTCCTCCCTGTGCTCACTCTCTTCCAGCTCCTTCCGCTCCTCGCTGTCCTAACTCTCCTCCCTCTCCTAACTCTCCTCTCTCTCCTCACTCTCCGCACACTCCTCACTCGCCTCACTCTCCTCACTCGCCTCACACTACTCACTCTACTCCACCTCCTCCCTGTGCTAACTCTCTTCCCGCTGCTCCAGCTCCTCGCTGTCCTAACTCTCCTCCCTCTCCTAACTCTCCTACCTCTCCTCACTCTCCGCACATTCCTCGCTCACCTCACTCGCCTCAATCTCGTCACTCTCCTCACTCTCCTCACTCTCCTCACTCTCCTCACTCACCTCAGTCTCCTCAATCTCCTCCCAATCCTCCCTATCCTCACTCTCCACCAGCTCCACCCTCTCCTCCCTCTCCTCATCTCCTCACTCTCCTCACTCTCCTCTCTCTAGACGTTTCCTCACTCTCCTCCTCTCATCACTCTCCGCCACTCCTCAATCTCCTCACTCTCCTCACTCGCATCACTCTCCCCACTATCCTCACTGTCCTCACTCACAACACTCTCCCCCCTCTCCTCACTCTCCTCACTCTCCTCACTCTCCTCACTCTCCTCATTCTTCTCACTCTCCGCCCTCTGCTCACTCTCATCACTCTCCAGTCTCTCCTCACTCTGCTCACTCCGCTCCCACTCCTCAATCTCCTCAATCTCCTCACTCTCCTCCCTCTCATCACTCTCCTCACTCACCTCCCTCTCACCCCTCTCACTCCTCTCCTCCCTCTCCTCCCTCTTCTCACTCTCCTCATTCTTCTAACTCTCCTCCCTCTCCTCACATTTCTCACTGCCTAACTTCCTCCCTCTCCTCCCTCTCCTCCCTCTCCTCAATCTCCTCAATCTCCTCACTCTCCGCACACTCCTCACTCGCCTCACTCTCCTCACTCGCCTCACACTACTCACTCTACTCCACCTCCTCCCTGTGCTCACTCTCTTCCCGCTGTTCCCGCTCCTCGCTGTCCTAACTCTCCTCCCTCTCCTAACTCTCCTACCTCTCCTCACCCTCCGCACATTCCTCTCTCACCTCACTCGCCTCAATCTCGTCACTCTACTCACTATCCTCACTCTCCTCACTCTCCTCACTCTCCTCACTCTCCTCCCTCCCCTCTCAATCCACACTCTCCTCTCTCCTCACTCTCCTCCCTCTCCTCACTCTCCGCACTCTCTTAACTCTCCTGACTCGCCTCACTCTCCTCCCTCTCCTCCCTCTCTGCACTCTCCTCCTCTCCTAACTCTCCTAACTATCCTCACTCTTCTCCCGCTCCTCACTCTCCTCACAATCCTCCCTCACCTTACTCTCCTAACTCTCCTCCCTCTCCTCCCTCTCCTCACACTCCTCAATCGCCTCATTCTTCTCACTTTTCTGCCTCTACGCACTCTCCGCACTCTCCGCACTTTCCGCACTCACCTCACTCGCCTCACTCTCCTCACTCTCCTCACTCTCCTCACTCTCCTCTCTCTTCTCATTTTTCTCATTCTTCTCACTCAACTCCCTCTCCTCATTCATCTCACTCACGTCCCTCTCACCCCTCTCACCCCTCTCCTCCCTCTCCTCCCTCTCCTTCCTCTCCTTCCTCTCCTCCCTCTTCTCACTCTCCTCATTCTTCTCACTCTCCTCCCTCTCATCACATTTCTCACTCTCCTAACTCTCCTACCTCTGCTCCCTCTCCTCAATCTCTTCTCTCTCCTGACCCACCTCAGTTGCCTCACACTACTCACTCTACTCCACCTCCTCCCTGTGCTCACTCTCTTCCCGCTCCTCCCGCTCCTCGCTGTCCTAATTCTCCTCACTCTCCTAACTCTCCTCCCTCTCCTCACTCTCCGCACACACCTCTCTCTCCTCACTCTCCTCATTCACCTCACTCGCCTGAATCTCCTTTCCCTACACACTAACCTAACTCTCCTCACTCTCCTCGCTCTCCTCACTCTCCTCAATCTCTTCACTCTCTTCACTCTCTTCACTCTCCTGACTCGCCCCACACGCCTCAGTCTCCTCACAATCCTCACTCTCCTCAATCTCCTCCCAATCCTCCCTATCCTCACTCTCCTCCTTCTCCTCCCTCTCCTCATCTCCTCACTCTCCTCACTCTCCTCTCTCTAGACATTTCCTCACTCACCTCCTCTCATCACTCTCCGCCAGTCCTCAATCTCCTCACTCTCCTTACTCTCCTCACTCGCCTCACTCTCCCCACTATCCTCACTGTCCTCACTCACAACACTCTCCTCCCTCTCCTCACTCTCCTCACTCTCCTCACTCTCATCACTCTACGCCCTCTGCTCACTCTCATCACTCTCCAGTCTCTCCTCACTCTGCTCACTCCCCTCCCGCTCCTCAATCTCCTCACTCTCCTCACTCTCCTCACTCGTTTCACTCTCCTCACGATCCTCACTGTCCTCACTGTCCTCACTCCCATCACTCACCACTCTCTCCTCATTATCCTTCCTCTCCTCACTCTCATCACTCTCCTCACTCTCCTCACTCTCCTCAATCTCTTCACTAGTCTCACTCTCCTCACTCTCCTCACTCTCCTCCCGCTCTTCACTCTCCTCACTCTCCTCATTCTTCTCACTCGCTTCACTCTCCTCACTATCCTCACTGTCCTCACTCCCATCACTCTCCAAACTCTCCTCACTCTCCTCACTCTTCTCAGTCGCCTCACTCGCCTCACTCTCTTCACTTTCCTCAATCTCCTCACTCACCTCCCTATCCTCGCTCTCATCACTCTCATCACTCTGCTCCCTCCCCTCCCTCTCCTAACTCTCCTCTCTCTCCTACCTCCCCTCGCTCTCCTCACTCTCCTCACTCTCCTCACACTCCTCACACTCCTCACACTCCTCACACTCCTCCCTCGCCTCACTGTCTTTAATCTCCTCATTCTTCTCAATCTTCTCCCTCTGCTAACCCTCCTCACTCTCCTCTCTCTCCTCTCTCCACTCACTCTCCTCACTCTCCTCACTCTCCTCACTCTCGTCACTCTCCTCACAATGCTCCCTCTCCTCACTCTCCTCACTCTCATCACTCTACACCCTCTGCTCACTCGCATCACTCTCCAGTCTCTCCTCACTCTGCTCACTCCCCTCCCGCTCCTCAATCTCCTCACTCTCCTCACTATCCTCACTCGTTTCACTCTCCTCACAATCCTCACAGTCCTCACTTTCCTCACTCCGATCACTCTCCACTCTCTCCTCATTATCCTTCCTCTACTCACTCTCCTCACTCTCCTCACTCTCCTCACTCACCTCACACCTCACTCTCCTCCCTATCCTCGCACTCCTCACTCTCATCACTCTCCTCCATCTCCTCACTCTACTCCCTCCCCTCCCTCTCCTAACTCTCCTCTATCTCCTCCCTCTCCTCCCGCTCTCCCTCTCCTCAATCTCTTCACTCTCCTGACTCGCCTCACTCGCCTCACTCTCCTCACACTACTCACTCTACTCCACCTCCTCCCTGTGCTCACTCTCATCCCGCTCCTCCCGCTCCTCGCTGTCCTAACTCTCCTCCCTCTCCTAACTCTCCTCCCTCTACTAACTCTCCTCATTCTCCTCACTCTCCGCACACTCCTCATCTCCTCACTCTCCTCATTCACCTCACTCGCCTCAATTACCTCACTCTACTCACTCACCTCGCTCTCCTCGTTCTCCTCGCTCTCCTCGCTCTGCTCACTCTGCTCACTCTGCTCACTCTGCTCACTCTGCTCAATCTCCTCACTCGCCTCACTCGCCTCACTCTCCCCACTATCCTCACTTTCCTCAATCTCCTCCCAATCCTCCCGATCCTCACTCTCCTCCAGCTCCTCACTCTCCTCACTCTCCTCACTCTCCTCTCTCTAGACATTTCCTCACTCTCCTCCTCTCATCACTCTCCGCCGCTCCTCAATCTCCTCACTCTCCTCACTCGCCTCACTCTCCCCACTATCCTCACTGTCCTTACTCACAACACTCTCCTCCCTCTCCTCACTCTACTCACTCTCCTCCCTCTCATCACTCTCCTCACTCTCCGCCCTCTGCTCACTCTCATCACTCTCCAGTCTCTCCTCACTCTGCTCACTCCCCTCCCTCTCCTCACTCTCCTCACTCTCCACACTCTCCTCAATCGTCTCACTCGCTTCACTCTCATCACTATGCTCACTCTCCTCACTCCCATCTCTCCCATCACTCTCCACTCTCTCCTCACTATCCTTCCTCTTCTCACTCTCCTAGTTGTATGCTGACAGCGTGAGCGCCCATCTTTGGATGTGGGTAGAGGAATTGGTGTTAATTCCTTTGCTCTCTGAGAATAGTGATATGAGCGGCTTATTATCTTTTCCAAGCTCAAACTTGAGAACAAACAAAGACTTGGGCATTTCTTTCACCCCGTAAACGCATGCCAGAGCGACTTTTTCAATTATGCTGTCGGCCCTTTCGGCCTTGGACAGACTCCTGGACGCATTAGCGATTAGTTGCAAAAGCCCCGATTCATTAGTCTGTTGTACACCCGACCCTATATGATGATGCAACACAAGCTAGCACTAATCGTTTCCATGCATTAGACAGAACAACCAGTTTGTTAGAACATAACATATTACTAGCTTTCTCCCATACCCAGTTATGTCCCTTGCGCAGTAGCTCGTGTAGGGGTTCTGGAAAGGTGCTTAACCTGGGTAGGAAATTACTAAAATAATTGAGGAGTCCCAGGAACTACCGCAGCTCCGTCACCTTTTGTGGTCTCGGCATGTTCTTGATAGCCTCCACCTTGGCGTAGGTGAGTCTGATGCTTTCTATGTGATTCTCCTTCCCAAGAACTCGACCTCTGGCGCCAGGGAAACACACTTCGAGCATTTTAACCTGACTCCCACACTATCTAGCCGACTAAGAATCTCTTCTAGATTCTTCAAGTGCTCCATGGTGTCCCGACATGTGACCAGTATGTCGTACTGGAAAATCATGGTGCGTGGAACCGACGTTAGCAGACTCTCCATGTTCCATTGGAAAATTTCCGATGCTGAACAAATCCCGAACGGGCATCTGTTATAGATGAACAGACCTTTGTGCGTGTTGATGCAGATGAGGTCTTTCGAAGACTCATCCAATTCCTGCGTCATGTAGGCCGAAGTCAGGTCCAACTTGGTGAACGTCTTTCCTCCAGCCAGGGCCGCAAATAGGTCGTCTGGCTTGGGTAGCGGGTAGTGATCCTGTAGCGAAAAACAGTTAATGGTAACTTTATAGTCCCCACAAATTCTGACCGTGTCGGACTGGCCCAATTGTTGAATTCCAGTGGCGCGATGTTGCAGCCTGTCCAGCTCAATTTCCACTTTCTCTTACACCAAATATGGTTGAGCCCGTGCCTTGTGGTGGATGGGTCGTGTACCGGGAACCAAGTGGATCTGCACCTTCACCCCGAGAAACTTCCAATGCCTTGCTCGAACAAT
Organism: Pristiophorus japonicus; assembly: GCF_044704955.1. NCBI lineage: Eukaryota > Metazoa > Chordata > Chondrichthyes > Pristiophoridae > Pristiophorus > Pristiophorus japonicus. Next base: position 77,230 of record NW_027250812.1, on the reverse strand, counting down.
GATGGAAATCTGCTCAGAACCTCAGCAAATGAGGCGTCGTCGATGGAAAAACGCACTCGGCTGTCGTTCCAGAGGATTTTCACCAGCCAGTTTCTGCCAAACAACGTGGGGCCAAACCCTGGCACAATCCATAGTGCGAGTTCTTGCACTGCTCCGTCATAGGAGATTTCACTTCTGCGCTGCCAATTAAAGGGATCAGCTTTTTGGTGCAAGTTCTTAGCTTGGTGTGAATGGGGCTGAGCTTCACCCTGTGTGCCTTGTTACACCACAGCCTGTCGATGGTCATTTTGCTCATTATGGACAGACTCGCACCCATGTCCAGTGCCTTGGATACTGGAATACTGTTTAGTTCTATTTTCAACATAATCGGTGGACATTTCGTGGTGAAGGTGTGTACCCTATACACTTCTGCCTCCTCGGTTCGAGTCCGTAGTTCAGCCTCATCCACCATGGATCGATCTTCCTCTGCAACGTAATGGTTTGGAGGGTTTGCAGCTCGCCTGCACATTCGCTGGAAGTGTCCCATTGTTCTGCAGCCGTTGCACGCTTAGTGCTTGAAGCTGCATTGATGGGCACGATGATCACCTCCACAATGCAAACAAGGTGTCAACTGCCTCGCATTAACGATAGATGGCGGACTCTGGGCCATCTGAGGTCGTGCAGCAGCTAACGTGTACATTCTGCCATGTATATTCCTGTCAGAAACAACGTTACTTTATGCACAGTACTAGCCAAAACCTCTTTATGCTGCAAAATGTCTTTGGTGTTATCGCTGGTGGACATGAATGCCTGGGCTATCGTTATGGCTTTGCACAGATTCGACGTTTCATCAGTCAGTAGTTTGCAAAGGATTACCTCATGGCCAATTCAAGCACAAAAAAGTCTCTGAGCATTCATTCAAGGAATCCATCAAATTCGCAATGTCCTGAAATGCGCCTTTGTTTGGCGACGTAGCTCCCCGCTTCCAGGCCCTCTGACCGTTCAGACGTGTAGAACCGATAGCTCGTCATCAAAACGCTATCCTCCTGATTTAGGTGCTCCCGGACCAGCTACACAATTCTTCATAGGATTTGGTTGTTGGTTTTATCAGAGCTCGAAAATTCTTCATGAAGCCATAGGTGTTGCCCCGCAGAGGGTAAGGATCGCCCTTCGTTTGACAGCGTTCTCATCTCCTTCCAGCTCGTTGGCCACAAAGTATTGGTTGAGTCTCTGCACGAATGCCTCCCAATTGTCCCCTTCTGACAAAGTCTCCAGGATACCAACAGTTCTTTGCACTGTCACGCGGTTGTTCGTTATCTCGTCGCCAATTGTTATGCACATAATAAATTAATGCAACTGAGGACTGTATGCAGTGAATAATTGTGATCTTAGCTTCTTCAATTGGACTCCAGAGTGCAGGTACTGCGTGGGAGTCCTTCATATATACAGTGCTCCCAAGGGATGCTGGGCTTCCTTGGGACTCCAACAGGTGGGCCCTCTGGTGCAGGTGCAATACAGGTTGCCAAGGGTTACATACATAACAGTGTGTGTCTCTCTCAGTGAGGAACCAGACTCTGTAACAAGTGTCCCTGTGTACAGTGTGTGTTTTTCCCAGTGAGGTGTCAGACTCTGTAACATGTGTCCCAACATCCCGCCGAGAATTCTCCATTCCACTGAAATTATGTGCGTCCTCCATTTTTATCGCTCCACTGTTGCACCCATAGCTTCAGCAGCCAAGGTCCTAAACTCTGGAATTCCCTTCCTAATCCCCTTTGCAGATCTGCCTCTCTCTCCTCCTCCAAAAGCTTCTTAAACCCTTCTTTTTTACTGAGCTTTTGGTTATCTGTCCTCACATCTCTTTATGCGGCTCAGTGTCCAATTTTTCTGATAATAGCCATGTGAACTTTCATTACATGAAAGCCGCGATATAAATGCAAGTTATTGTTGTCCCGTTGTTATGTTAATAAAACTCCACCGCTTATTGCAGATCGAGACTGGTCTCCTCGTTATTTTCATCAACATCGGCTTCATTGTTTTAAAATATGAAATAAAATTCCTCACAAGTACATCCCACCTCTTCAAAACTACACTGTAGACGCGACCTGTCCGTCTATTGAACCGGGTGGACCTTACTCGGGAGGGTGAATATACAATTTACACAAGATGCTGAGACTGAGTATGAGCAAAAGAGTGCAGTTGGGATTCTAAAAATGCTGCCACACAGGCAACGGAAAATGGCCCCCATGGACCTGTCGCTAAATAGTCAACATATTCCTGCAGCACAATGGCCCCCATGAACCAGTCGCTAAATCTTCAACATAACCCTGAAGCAAAATGGCCCGCATGAGCCTGCAACAATCAAAGAATCATACAGCCCATTGGGCCCATCCTAACTATGCTGGCTCTGTGAAACAACAATCCAAATATCCCCTCTCTCTACCCGTAGCCCTGAAAACTGTATTTCCAAGTGCACAAGTACAATCTGCTTTCCAGATCATAACCGCTCTCTGCATAAAGAAAATCCTCCTCCTCTCTGCTCTGGTTCTTTTGCAAATAATGGTAAACCTATCCTGTGATTACCCAGCCTCCCCTCAAATGGCCGCCATGTCCCCGCAAGGTTGTCGCATCGCTCCGAAACACAAGGATTATTGGTAATGTCTATCCTCGGGTTTCTGACTTTAATTCCCTCTCAGCTCCTGTTCATCATCCACTGACTTCAGATGTCTTTCTAACATTGCCGGCCGGGCTATGAATATATTTACGGTGCAAATGGACAGATTTCTGAATGATAAAGGAATCAAGGTTTATGGGGAGCGGGCAGGGAAGTGGAGTTGAGGTTAGGATCAAGAGCAGCCATGATCTAATTGAATGGCGAAGCAGGCTCGAGGGGCGAAATAGCCGACTGCTGCTCTTATTTCTTATGTTCTTGTTTTAGGTTCTTGTGTTATGTTATACTTTTAACCCAGGCTTTAACCTCTCAAATATGGCCGTAAAGGAACAGGAACTTGTTGACCCGAGACAACAAAACCAGGGCCTAGAGTGGAAATTAAACCCTAAGTAATAAAGAGACAGAGCTCACGTGGGCCCATTGGGTCCAACCTCTGGAGGGAGTCTCGGTCAGTCCCCTCGGGAGAGGGTCTCGGTCAGTGCCCTCTGGAGGGGGTCTCGGTCAGTGCCCTCTGGAGGGGGTCTCAGTCAGTGCCCTCTGGAGGGGGTCTCGGTCAGTCCCCTCTGGAGGGGGTCACGGTCAGTCCCCTCTGGAGGGGGTCTCGTTCAGTGCCCTCTGGAGGGGTGTTGGTCAGTCCCCTCTGGAGGGGGTCTCAGTCAGTCCCCTCCTGAGAGCTTCTCGGTCAGTCTCTCGGGAGAATGTCTGATCAACCTCAGACAACGCACCAAGGAAATAACTTCATCAAAAATTTAAACTCCCAGGCTTCACCCCTTGAAAAATGTGTGTGTGTGTATGTCTGAGTTTCTGCAAATTGTAGAGTCCGTGTGTTACATACAATTGCAGAGTCTGTGCGAGTGTCTACGAATGTGTCTATGACTGTATGTTACATCACTGTAATTTTAATTGTATGTGGAAGGGTGAGAGTGAGTCAGTCAGAGAGACACATGAAAACAAAAGGCAAGATGCAGAATAGAAAGCCTGTTACTGTATGCCGCAAAGTGAAAAGATAAAGTGCTGAAAAAGTGTTTTTTTTTTGGTTTTAAGCTCCAAGATTGCACCCAAACCTCTGGTGTGTGTGTGTGTGTGTGTGTGTTTGTGTATGTGTGTGTGTGTGTGTGTGTGTGTTTGTGTGTGTGAGAGAGAGAGAGAGCGAGCAAAAGGTGGAGATTGTGTGAGATGTTGTCTGGTGTCTTGTTAACTGTATTTGTTTTGTTAAACCCAATTGATGTCGTTCTGCCCTGGTCCACATGTAATGCTGCTGTGTATCACTTTATTTTACCTCGGTTCAATCAAGACTGTCAGTTAGTAAGTTAAATCATGATTAGTGTCATTGTGGATGTCTCACAGAATAAAATCTGCTATGGGATCATTGCATTCTTCTTTTTCCACTCCACCTAAAACAATACAAGAGAGGTAGGCAGGCAATGAGACAAACACATGAAATCAAAACAATATGCAGAATAGAAATAAAAACAGAACATGTTGGAAATGCTAAGCAGGTCAGGCAGCATCTGTGGAGAGAGTGAAGCAGAGTTTATGTTTCAGGTCCGTGACATTTCATCAGAAGCTTTCCAGAATCTGACGACAGATCATCGACCTGAAACATTAACTGTGTTTTTCTCTCCACAGCTGCTGCCTGACCCGCTGAGATTTCCAGCATTTTCTGATTTTATTCCAATGTAAATTTGCCTTGGACCATACAGCATTCTCTCTTTCCGATACATCTTTTGGATGAGACGTTAATCAAAGGACAGTCTGCTCTCTCTCAGATGGATGTAATAGATCCCACAACATCATAGGTGGTCCCTCGTATCGAGGATGACTTGCTTCCATGCTAAAAAGCGATGAGTTCACAGGTGTTTGACTCAAGGACCTAATATTCCAGATCCCGAACGGCATGTTGAAGGGTGGAAGATGACTTTGCTTGGATTTTTTTAACATGTGGTGACCGTTGCACACCAGCCACCACACGGGCTTGACAGAGCTAGGTCTTGGTCCAGTGGCAAGGATTGACCAAGACGATAGAAGACTATTTCGAAGCAGAGCAGGAAAGTTAGCCCCGTTTACCTGGCCAATATTGAACCCTCAATCAACATCACTGAACATATTATCTGGTCATCCTCACATTGCTGTGTGTGGGATCTTGCTGTGCACAAATGGTTGCCACATTTCCTACATTACAACAGTGCCGACACTCTAAAAGAACTTCATTGGCTGTAAAGCACGTGGAGACGTCCGGTGGTCATGACAGACACTGTGTAAAAGTGCAAGTCTTTCTTTCTCCTATTCTGATCCCACCTACGACCTTACTATTTCTTACTCCAGTGCAATCTGTCTCTTCCCATCCTTTGTGCAATGTGTTTCTCCTTTCTAATGCTGCATCCTGGTGTCCATCCTTCTGCCAAATTAGTTTAAACCCTCCTCTACAGCACCAGCAAACACCCCAGCGATGACATTGATTCTGGGTCTTTTGCGGTACAACCTGTCAGGCCAATTGACATGCCACCTCGCCAAGAACCGGTCCCAAAATCCCAGGTATCAGAAGCCTTCCCTTCTGCATCATATCTCCAGCCACACATTCATCTGTTCTATTCTCCGATGTCTATACCCACTAGTAATAGTGAAGGGTTACAGACTTGAAACGTTAACTCTATTTCCCTCTAAAGGTGCTGTCTGACCTGTTGAGATTTCCAGCATTTTCTATTTAATTTCAGATTCCAGCAGCCGCAGTATGTTGCTTTCTCTATACTCACTGGCTGGTCGCACAGGAAGTCCTCCAGAGATTACTACCTTTCAGGTTTTAATATTTAATCTCATTCTTAGCTCCCTAAGATCTGCCTCGAGGAACTCATCCCTTTTTCTACCTTAGTTGTTGGAGCTGATATGGACCACTATTGCCCTGTATTCATACCATGCTGTACGTGTACTGTCAGAGGAGTTGTACTGATATGGACTATTACTGACCTGTATTCATACCATGCTGTACGTGTACTGTCAGAGGAGTTGTACTGATATGGATCATTACTGACCTGTATTTATACCATGCTGTACGTGTACTGTCAGAGGAGTTGTACGCTTCCAGGCCTCATGCTGTATCGGAGCTTTACTCTGTATCTAACCCATTCTGTACCTATCCTGGGAGCGTTTGATGGGACAGTGTAGACGCAGCTTTAACTATTATTTACCATGATTCCCTCCAACTATTGTTCATATGGCCCCAGCCATTGATTGTCCTGCTGACCTCGACAGTGTGGCTCTGACACCCCTTCCTTTTACAGGTTATCTCGTGACCCACCCTGTTGCATGGTTACAGCTCGGAGATCACAACTAATGTCATCGCAAAGAACATCGAACGTCTCTGTCGATTATCACCCAGACCGATGTTTGCGATTTAAAGACTTCAAAGGAAACACCGCCTCCAGAATCGTTCTCGATAACTTCCCAACAGTCAACACAGGCCCTCAATCATTAACGTCGGGATCTGAATTCCTGTCATTACATCAACACCGGAAGCACGATGGAAATTCAGAAAAGCAGACTGGGAAACCTTCCAACGGTCAGTTGACACCAACATCAGGTGAATTCTGCAAACCACCAATGCCTTCAACTGATTAATAGGAATTATTAAAGCTGTTGCAAAATGCAGTAACCCTCAGGGGTTAAGGAATAAAAATATTTCGTGTAAGGTGGAGGAAAGTGAGGCTCACGACCAGGAGTATTCACGGAACAAAAACCCAGACATAAAGAAACATAGAAACATAGAAAATAGGTGCAGGAGTACGCCATTCGTCCGTTCGAGCCTGCACCGCCATTCAATGAGTTCATGGCTGAACATGCAACTTCAGTACCCCACTCTCATCCCTCTCCCCCCTATCCTCACTCTTCTCATTCTCCTCCCTCTCCTCACTCTCATGCTTCTCCAGCCTCTCCGTCCTCACCTCACTCTCCTCACTCTCCTCTCTCTCCTCCCGCTCCTCACTCTCATCCCTCTCCCCCCTATCCTCACTCTTCTCATTCTCCTCCCTCTCCTCACTCTCATGCTTCTCCAGCCTCTCCGTCCTCACCTCACTCTCATGACTCGCCTCACTCGCCTCACTCTCCTCCCTCTCCTCACAATCGTCACTCGCCTCATTCTACTCCCTCTCCTCACTCTCGTCACTCTCGTCACTCTCCTCACTCTCTTCACTCTCCTTCCTCTACTCTCTCTCCTCACAACATCACTCTCCTCCCTTTCCTCCCTCTCCTCACCCTCCTCCCTCTACACTTTTCCTCACTCTCCTCCTTTCGTACTCTCTGCCCTCTGCTCAATCTCCTCACACTCTTCACTCTCCTCACTCTCCTCACTCTCCTCACTCTCCTCACTCTCCTCCCTCTCCTCACTCACTTCACTCTCTTCACTCTCCTCACTCACCTCACACCCCTCCCTCTCCTCACTCTCCTCACGCTCCTCCCTCTCCTCACTCTCCTCACTCTCTTCCATCACCTTCCTCTCCTCACTCTCCTCACACTCCTCCCTCTCCTCACTCTCCTCACTCTCCTCACTCTTCTCACTCTCCTCCCGCTCCTCACTCTCCTCACTCTCCTCCCTCTCCTCACACACTTCACTCCCCTCACTCACCTCACACGCGTCCATCTCCTAAATCTCCTCACTCTCCTCCCTCTCCTCACTCTCCTCACTCTCCTCCATCACCTTCCTCTCCTCACTCTCCTCACTCTTCTCACTCTCCTCACGCTCCTCACTCTCCTCACTCTCCTCACTCGCCGCACTCTCCTCCCTCTCCTCCCTCTCCTCCCACTCCTCACTCTCCTCACTCTCCTCATTCTCCTCTCTCTCCTCACTGTCGTCACTCTCCTCATTCTACTCCCTCTTCTTACTCTCGTCACTCTCGTCACTCTCCTCACTCTCTTAACTCTCCTCCCTCTACTCTCTCTCCTCACTTCATCACTCTCCTCCCTTTCCTCCCTCTCCTCACCCTCCTCCCTCTACACTTTTCCTCACTCTCCTCCTTTCGTCACTCTCTGCCCTCTGCTCAATCTCCTCACACTCCTCCCTCTCCTCACTCTCCTCACGCTCCTACCTCTCCTCACTCTCCTCACTCTCTTCCATCACCTTCCGCTCCTCACTCTCCTCACACTCCTCCCTCTCCTCACTCTCCTCTCTCTCCTCACTCTCCTCCCTCTCCTCACTCTCCTCAATCTCTTCACTCTCCTGACTCGCCTCACTTGCATCACTCTCCTCCCTCTCCTCTCTCTCCTCACTATCCTCACTCTCCTCCCTCTCCTCACTCTCCTCCCTCTCCTCACTCTCCTCACTCTCTGCACTCTCCTCACTCTCCTCCCTCTCCTCACTCTCCTCACTCTCTGCACTCTCCTCATTCTCCTCACACTCCTCCCTCTCTTCACTCTCCAAACTCGCCTCCCTCTCCTCACACTCCTCAATCTCCTCATTCTTATCACTCTCCTCGCTATCCTCACTCTCCTCACTCTCCTTACTCTCCTCACTCTCCTCACTCTTCTCCCTCTCCTCACATTCCTCACAATCTTTCCTCTCCTCCCTCTCCTCACTCTCCTCACTCTCCTCCCACTCCTCACTCTCCTCACTCTCCTCATTCTCCTCTCTCTCCTCACTGTCGTCACTCTCCTCATTCTACTCCCTCTTCTTATTCTCGTCACTCTCCTCACTCTCCTCACTCTCTTCACTCACCTCCCTCCACTCTCTCTCCTCACTCTCCTCACTCTCCTCTCTCTCCTCCCTCTCCTCACTCTCTTCACTCTCTTCACTCTCCTCACTCACCTCACATTCCTCCCTCTCCTCACTCTCCCCACGCTCCTCACTCTCCTCACTCTCCTCACACTCTTCCATCACCTTATTCTCCTCACTCTCCTCACTCTTCTCACACTCCTCCCGCTCCTCACTCTCCTCACTCTCCTCCCTCTCCTCACACACTTCACTCCCCTCACTCACCTCACAATCGTCCATCTCCTAACTCTCCTCACTCTCCTCCCTCTCCTCACTCTCCTCACTCTCCTCCATCACCTTCCTCTCCTCACTCTCCTCACTCTTCTCAATCTCCTCCCGCTCCTCACTCTCCTCACTCTCCTCACTCGCCGCACTCTCCTCCCTCTCCTCCCTCTCCTCCCATTCCTCACTCTCCTCACTCTCCTCATTCTCCTCTCTCTCCTCACTGTCGTCACTCTCCTCATTCTACTCCCTCTTCTTACTCTCGTCACTCTCGTCACTCTCCTCACTCTCTTCACTCTCCTCCCTCTACTCTCTCTCCTCACTTCATTACTCTCCTCCCTTTCCTCCCATCTCCTCACCCTACTTCCTCTACACTTTTCCTCACTCTCCACCTTTCGTCACTCTCTGCCCTCTGCTCAATGTCCTCACACACCTCACTCTCCTCACTCTCCTCACTCTCCTCCCTCTCCTCACTCTCTTCACTCTCTTCACTCTCCTCACTCACCTCACACTCCTCCCTCTCCTCACTCTCCTCACGCTCCTCCCTCTCCTCACTCTCCTCACTCTCTTCCATCACCTTCCTCTCCTCACTCTCCTCACACTCCTCCCTCTCCTCACTCTCCTCACTCTCCTCTCTCTCCTCACACACTTCACTCCCCTCACTCACCTCACACTCGTCCATCTCCTCACTCGCCTCACTCTCCTCCCTCTCCTCACTCTCCTCACTCTCCTCCATCACATTCCTCTCCTCACTCTCATCAGTCTTCTCACTCTCCTCACATTCCTCACAATCCTTCCTCTCCTCCCTCTCCTGACTCTCCTCACTCTCCTCATTCGCCTCTCTCTCCTCACTGTCGTCACTCTCCTCATTCTACTCCCTCTTCTTACTCTCGTCACTCTCGTCACTCTCCTTACTCTCTTCACTCTCCTCCCTCCACTCTCTCTCCTCACTCTCATCACTCTCCTCCATTTCCTCCCTCTCCTCAACCTCCTGCCTCTACACTTTTCCTCACTCTCCTCCTTTCGTCACTCTCTGCCCTCTGCTCAATGTCCTCACACACCTCACTCTCCTCACTCTCCTCACTCTCCTCCCTCTCCTCACTCTCTTCACTCTCTTCACTCTCCTCACTCACCTCACACTCCTCCCTCTCCTCACTCTCCTCACGCTCCTCCCTCTCCTCACTCTCCTCACTCTCTTCCATCACCTTCCTCTCCTCACTCTCCTCACGCTCCTCCCTCTCCTCACTCTCCTCACTCTCCTCTCTCTCCTCACACACTTCACTCCCCTCACTCACCTCACACTCGTCCATCTCCTCACTCGCCTCACTCTCCTCCCTCTCCTCACTCTCCTCACTCTCCTCCATCACATTCCTCTCCTCACTCTCATCAGTCTTCTCACTCTCCTCACATTCCTCACAATCCTTCCTCTCCTCCCTCTCCTGACTCTCCTCACTCTCCTCATTCGCCTCTCTCTCCTCACTGTCGTCACTCTCCTCATTCTACTCCCTCTTCTTACTCTCGTCACTCTCGTCACTCTCCTTACTCTCTTCACTCTCCTCCCTCCACTCTCTCTCCTCACTCTCATCACTCTCCTCCATTTCCTCCCTCTCCTCAACCTCCTGCCTCTACACTTTTCCTCACTCTCCTCCTTTCGTCACTCTCTGCCCTCTGCTCAATCTCCTCACACTCCTCACTCTCCTCACTCTCCTCACTCTCCTCACTCTCCTCACTCATCTCACTCTCCTCCATCACCTTCCTCTCCTCAATCTTCTCACTCTCCTCCCGCTCCTCACTCGCCTGAATCGCCTCACTCTCCTCACTCTCCTCCCTCTCCTCACTTTCCTCACTCTCCGCACTCTCCACATTCTCCTCCCTCACCACACTCTCGTCATTCTACTCACTCTCGTCACTCTCCTCACTCTCCTCACTCTCCTCACTCTCCTCACACTCACTCGCCTCCCGCTCCTCACTCTCTTCACTCTCTTCACTCTCCTTACTCTCCTCACTCTCCTCACTCGCCTCAGTCTCCTTACAATCCTCACACTCCTCACTCTCCTCACTCTCATCACTCTCCTCCCTCCCTCACTCTCCTCCCTCTCCTCACTCTCCTCACACTCCTCAATCGCCTCATTCCTTCTCACTTTTCTCACTCTCCGCACTCTCCACACTCGCCCGCACTCTCCGCACTCTCCGCACTCTCCTCACTCTCCTCACTCTCTCCCTCTCCTCACTCTCCTCTCCCTCACTCTCCGCACTCTCCGCACTCTCTGCACTCTCCGCACTCTCCTGACTCTCATCTCCTCGCTCTCCTCAATCTCCTTTCTCTCCTCACTCTCCTCCTCTTCTCCCTCTCCCTCCCTCTCCTCCCTCTCTTCCCTCTTCTCACACTCCTCCAGCTCCTCATTCATCTCACTCACCTCCCTCTCACCCCTCTCACCCGCCTCCTCCCTCTCCTCCCTCTCATCCCTCTCCTCACATTTCTCACTCTCCTAACTCTCCTCCCTCTCCCTCCCTCTCCTCAATCTCCTCAATCTCTTCCCTCTCCTGACTCGCCTCACTCGCCTCACTCTCCTCACACTCCTCACTCGCCTCACTCTCCTCACTCGCCTCACACTACTCACTCTACTCACCTCCTCCCTGTGCTCACTCTCTTCCAGCTCCTTCCGCTCCTCGCTGTCCTAACTCTCCTCCCTCTCCTAACTCTCCTCTCTCTCCTCACTCTCCGCACACTCCTCACTCGCCTCACTCTCCTCACTCGCCTCACACTACTCACTCTACTCCACCTCCTCCCTGTGCTAACTCTCTTCCCGCTGCTCCCGCTCCTCGCTGTCCTCTAACTCTCCTCCATCACCTTCCTCTCCTCACTCTCCTCACACTCCTCACTCTCCTCACTCTCCTCACTCTCCTCACTCTCCTCACTCATCTCACTCTCCTCCATCACCTTCCTCTCCTCACTCTTCTCACTCTCCTCCCGCTCCTCACTCGCCTGAATCGCCTCACTCTCCTCACTCTCCTCCCTCTCCTCACTTTCCTCACTCTCCGCACTCTCCCACATTCTCCTCCCTCACCACACTCTCGTCATTCTACTCACTCTCGTCACTCTCCCTCACTCTCCTCACTCTCCTCACTCTCCTCACACTCACTCGCCTCCCGCTCCTCACTCTCTTCACTCTCTTCACTCTCATCACTCTCCTCACTCTCCTCCAGTTTCCTCACTCTACTCTCTCTCCTCCCTCTCCTCTCTTTCTCACTCTCCGCAATCTCCACATTCTCCTCCTCACCACACTCTCGTCACTCTCCTCACTCTCCTCACTCTCCTCCACACCCACTCGCCTCCCGCTCCTCACTCTCTTCACTCTCTTCACTCTCATCACTCTCCTCACTCTCCTCAGTTTCCTCACTCTCCTCACTCTCCTCACTCTCCTTATTCTCCTCACTCTCGTCACTCTACTCTCTCTCCTCACTCGCCTCACTCTCCTCACTCTCCTCACTCTCCTCACTCTTCTCTCTCTCCTCACTCTCTTACCTCTCCTCCATCTCAACACTGTCCTCTCTCTCCTCACTCTACTTACTCGCCTCACTCTCCTCAATCTCCTCCCTCTCCTCCCTCTCCTCCCACTCCTCCCTCTCCTCTCTCTCCTCACTCTCCTCCCTCTCCTCACTCTCCTCAATCTCTTCACTCTCCTGACTCGCCTCACTTGCATCCCTCTCCTCTCTCTCCTCACTATCCTCACTCTCCTCCCTCTCCTCACTCTCTTCCCTCTCCTCACTCTCCTCACTCTCTGCACTCTCCTCATTCTCCTCACACTACTCCCTCTCTTCACTCTCCTAACTCGCCTGCCTCTCCTCACACTCCTCAATCTCCTCATTCTTATCACTCTCCTCCCTCTCCTCACTATCCGCACTCTCCTCACTCTCCATCCTCTCCTCCCTCTCTTCACTCTCCTCACTCTCCTCTCACTCCTCAATCTCCTCCTTCTCCTCCCACTCCTCACTCTCCTCCATCTCCACCCTATCCTTATTCTCCTCACTCTCCTCTCTCCTCTCACTCTGCTCACCCTCCTCCCTTTCCTCACACACCGCACTCTCCTCAAGCTCTTCACTCTCCTGACTCCGCTCACTCGCCACACTCTCCTCACTCTTCTCGCTCTCCTCCCGCTCCTCCCTCTCCTCCCTCTCATCCCTCTCCAGACTCTCTTCACTCTCCTCACTCTCCTCCCACTTTTCGCCTATCCGCACTCTCCTCTCGCTCCTCACTCTCCTCCCTCACCTCATTCTCCACAATCTACTCATTCTTCTCACTCTCCTTCCTCTCCCCACTCTCCTCACCCTCCTCACTTTCCTCCCTCTCCTCACACTCCTCTCTCTACACAATTCTTCACTCTCCTCCTCTCGTCACTCTCCGCCATCTCCTCAATCTCCTCACTCTCATCACCCGCCTCACTCTCCTCACTCGGCAAACTCGCCTCACTCTCCTCACTCTCCTCACTCTCCTCACTCTCCTCACTCTCCTCACTCTCCACACGATCCTCACTCTTCTCACACTCATCACATTCCTCACTCTCCGCACCCTCCTCCCACTTCTCACTCTCCTCACTCTCCTCTCTCTCCGCCCTCTCCGCCCTGTCCTCACTCATTAGTCTCCTCCATCTCCTGACTCTCCTCCCTCTCCTCACTCTTCTCACTCTCCTCATTCTTCTCACACTCCTCCCTCTCCTCACTCTCCTAACTCTCCTCCCTCTCCTCACTCTCCTCCCTCTCCTCACTCTCCTCTCTCTCCTCACTCTCCTCACTCTACTCAGTCGCCTCACTCTCTTCACTCTCTTCACTCTCCGCACGCTCCTCACTCTTGTCCCTCTCCTCACATTCCTCACTCTCCTCACTCTCCTCACTCCCCTCCCACTCCTCACTCTCCTCACTCTCCTCTCTCTCCGCCCTCTCCTCAATCTCCTCACTCTCATCACTCTCATCCATCTCCTCACACTCCTCCCTCTCCTCAATCTTCTCACTCTCCTCATTCTTCACACACTCCTCCCTCTCCTCACTCTCCTAACTCTCCTCCCTCTCCTCACTCTCCTCTCGCTCCTCCCTCTCCTCACTCTCCTCTCTCTCCTCTCTCTCCTCACTGTCCTCAGTCGCCTCACTCGCCTCACTCGCCTCACTCTCTTCACTCTCCCCACTCTCCTCTCTCTCCACTCTCTCCTCACTGTCCTCACTCTCCTCACTCTAGTCCCTCACCTCCCTCACCTCACTCTCTTCACTCTCCTCTCTCCTCTCACTCTGCTCACTCTCCTCCCTCTCCTGCCACACCTCAATCTCTTCATTTTTCGCTCTCTCCTCCCTCTCCTCACTCTCGTAATGCTCCTCCCGCTCCTCACTCTCCTCTCTCTCCTCTCTCTCCTCTCTCTCCTCACTCTCCTCACTCTCCACTCTCTCCTCACTATCCTCACTCTCCTCACTCTCCTCATTCTCCACCCTCTCCTCCCTCTCCTCACTCTCCTCACTCTCCTCTCACTCCTCTCACTCCTCACTCTCCTCCTTCTCCTCCCACTCCTCTCTCTCCTCCCTCTCCTCGCACTCCTCCCTCTCCTCACTCTCCTCACTCTCCTCTCTCCTCTCACTCTGCTCACCCTCCTCCCTCTCCTCACACACCTCACTCTCCTCAATCTCTTCACTCTCCTGACTCCCCTCACTCGCCTCACTCTCCTCACTCTACTCACACTCCTCCCATTCCTCCCGCTATTCCCTCTCCTCCCTCTCCTCAATCTCATCCTTCTCCAGCCTCTCCTCACACTCCTCCCACTTTTCCCTATCCTCACTCTCCTCTCGCTCCTCCCTCTCCTCCCTCTCCTCACTCTTCTCTATCTCCTCATTCTTCTAACTCTCCTCCCTCTCCTCACTCTACTAACTCTCCTCGCTCTCCTTCCTCTCCTCTCCTCATTCTCCTCCCTCTCCTCACTCTCATCACTCTCATCACTCTCCTCACACTCCTCCCTCTACACCATTCTTCACTCTCCTCCTCTCGTCACTCTCCGCCATCTCCTCAATATCCTCACTCTCGTCACTCTCGTCACTCTCCTCACTCGCCAAACTCGCCTCACTTTCCTCACTCGCCTAACTCTCATTCCTCACCTCCCTCTCCTCAATATCTTCAATCTCCCCACTCTCATCACTCTCCACCCGCTCGTCACTCTGCTCACGCTTCTCACTCTCCTCACACTCCTCACTCTCATCACTCTCATCACTCTCCTCACTCTTCTCACTCTCCTCACTCTCCTTTCTCTCCTCACTCTCCTTCCTCTCCTCACTCTCATCACTCTCATCACTCTCATCACTCTCCTCACACTCCTCCCTCTACACCATTCTTCACTCTCCTCCTCTTGTCACTCTCCGCCATCTCCTCAATATCCTCACTCTCGTCACTCTCCTCACTCTCCTCACTCGCCAAACTCGCCTCACCTACCTCACTCGCGTAACTCTCCTTCCTCACCTCCCTCTCTTCAATATCTTCAATCTCCCCACTCTCATCACTCTCCACCCGCTCGTCACTCTCCTCACGCTTCTCACTCTCCTCACACTCCTCACTCTCATCACTCTCATCACTCTCCTCACTCTCCTCGCACTCCTCACTCTCCTCACTCTCCTCACTCTCCTTCCTCTCCTCACTCTCCTAACTCTCCTCACACTCCTCACTCTTCTAACTCCACTCGCTCTCCTTCCTCTCTTCACCTCATTCTCCTCCCTCTCCTCACTCTCATCACTCTCATCACTCTTATCACTCTCATCACTCTCCTCACTCTCGTCCCTCTACTCCCTCTCCTCACTCTCCTCACTCTCCTCCCTCTCCTCACTCTCCTCACTCTCCTCAATCTCTTCAATCTCCCCACTCTCATCACTCTCCACCCGCTCGTCACTCTCCTCACGCTCCTCACTCTCCTCACGCTCCTCACACTCCTCACTCTCCTCAGTCTCCTCACTCTCCTCACTCTCCTCACTCTCCTCACTCTCCTCACTCTCCTTCCTCTCCTCACTCTCTTTCCTCTCCTCACTCTCCTCACTCTCATCACTCTCATCACTCTCCTCACTCTCGTCCCTCTCCTCCCTCTCCTCCCTCTCCTCATTCTCCTCTCTCTCCTCACTCTCCTCACTCTCCTCATTCTCCTCACTCTCCTCACTCTCCTCACTCTCATCATTCTCATCACTCTCCTCATTCTCATCACTTTCCTCACTCTCCTCCCTCTCCTCACTCTCCTCACTCTCCTCACTCTCCTCACTCTCCTCACTCGCCTCACTCTACTCATTCTCCTCACTCTCCTCACTCTCCTCACTCGCCTCACTCTACTCCCTCTCCTCGTCCACTGACTCTCCTCACTCTCCTCACTCCCCTCACGCTCCACCCTCTCCTCACTCTCCTCACTCTCCTCCCGCTCCTCACTCTCATCACTCTCATCACTCTCCTCACTCTCCTCACTCTCCTCACTCTACTCACTCTACTCACTCTACTCCCTCTGCTCACTCTCCTCATTCTCCTCACTCTCCTCACTTTACTCCCTCTCCTCACTCTCATCACTCTCATCACTCTCCTCCCTCTCCTCACTCTCCTCCCTCTCCTCATTCTCCTCACTTTCCTCACTCTCCTCACTCACCTCCCTCTACTCCCTCTCCGCGTCTACTGACTCTCCTCACTCTCCTCACTCTCCTCCCGCTCCTCACTCTCCTCACTCTCCTCACTCTCCTAACTCGCCTCACCCTCCTCACTATCCTCACTGTCTTCACTCTCCTGACTCTCCTGACTCTCCTCCCAATCCTCACTCTCCACACTCTCCGCCATCTCCTCACTCTCATCACTCTCATCACTCTCCAACGTCTCCTCACATTCCTCCCTCTCCTCAATATTCTCACTCTCCTCATTCTTCTCACAATCCTCCCTCTCCTCACTCTCCTAGCTCTCCTCCCTCTCCTCACTCACCTCTCGCTCCTCCCTCACCTCCCTCTCCACCCTCTCCTCACTGTCCTCTCTCCTCTAACTCTGCTCACTCTCCTCTCACTCCTCACTCTCCTCCTTCTCCTCCCACTCCTCACTCTCCTCTCTCTCCTCGCTCTCCTCCCTCTCCTCACTCTACTCACTCTCCTCTCTCCTCTCACTCTGCTCACCCTCTTCCCTCTCCTCACACACCTCACTCTCCTCAATCTCTTCCATTTCCTGACTCCCCTCACTCGACTCACTCTCCTCACTCTGCTCACTCTCCTCCCACTCCTCCCTATGCTCACTCTCCTCCCGCTCCTCCCTCTCAACCCTCTCCTCACTCTCATCCCTCTCCAGCCTCTCCTCACTCTCCTCCCTCTCGTCACTTGCTACACTCTCCTCACTCTCCTCACTCTCCTCACACTCCTCCCACTTTTCCCTATCCTCACTCTCCTCTCGCTCCTCCCTCTCCTCCCTCTACTCACTCTCCTCAATCTCCTCAGTCTCCTCACTCTCCTCCCTCTCCTCCCTCTCCTTCCTCTCCTCACTCTCCTTCCTCTCCTCACTCTCCTTCCTCTACTCACTCTCCTTCCTCTCCTCACTCTCCTTCCTCTCCTAACTCTCCTAACTCTTCTCCCGCTCCTCACTCTCCTCACACTCCTCACTCTACTAACTCTCCTCGCTCTGCTTCCTCTCCTCACTCGCCTCACTTTACTCCCTCTCCTCACTCTCCTCAATCTCATCACTCTCATCGCTCTGCTCCCTCTCCTCAATCTCCTCCCTCTCCTCATTCTCCTCACTTTCCTCACTCTCCTCCCGCTTCTCCCGCTCCTCACTCTCCTCACTCTCCAAACTCGCCTCACTCTCCTCACTCTCCTCACTCTCTACACTCTCCTGACTCTCCTCACTCTCCTCCCACTCCGCACTCTCATCACTCTCATCACTCTCATCACTCTCCTCCATCTCCTCACACTCCTCCCTCTCCTCTCTCTTCTCACTCTCCTCATTCTTCTCACACTCCTCCCTCTCCTCACTCTCTTCACTCTCCTCACGCTCTTCCCTCTCCTCCCTCACCTCCCTCACCTCCCTCTCCTCCCTCTCCTCCCTCTCCTCTCTCCTCTCACTCTGCTCACTCTCCTCTCTCTCCTCCCACACCACACTCTCCTCATTCTTCGCACTCTCCTCCGTCTTCTCACTCTCATAACTCTCCTCCCTCTCTCTCTCTCCTCGCTCTCCTCACTCTCCTCACTCTTCTCAGTCGCTTCACTCGCCTCACTCGCCTCACTCGCCTCACTCTCCTCTCACACCTCACTCTCCTCCTTCTCATCCAACTCCTCACTCTCCTCCCTCTCCTCGCTCTCCTACCTCTCCCCACTCTACTCACTCTCCTCACTCTCCTCGCACTCCTCACTCTCCTCACTCTCCTCACTCTCCTTCCTCTCCTCACTCTCCTAACTCTCCTCACACTCCTCACTCTTCTAACTCCACTCGCTCTCCTTCCTCTCTTCACCTCATTCTCCTCCCTCTCCTCACTCTCATCACTTTCATCACTCTTATCACTCTCATCACTCTCCTCACTCTCGTCCCTCTACTCCCTCTCCTCACTCTCCTCACTCTCCTCCCTCTCCTCACTCTCCTCACTCTCCTCAATCTCTTCAATCTCCCCACTCTCATCACTCTCCACCCGCTCGTCACTCTCCTCACGCTCCTCACTCTCCTCACGCTCCTCACACTCCTCACTCTCCTCAGTCTCCTCACTCTCCTCACTCTCCTCACTCTCCTCACTCTCCTCACTCTCCTTCCTCTCCTCACTCTCCTTCCTCTCCTCACTCTCCTCACTCTCATCACTCTCATCACTCTCCTCACTCTCGTCCCTCTCCTCCCTCTCCTCCCTCTCCTCATTCTCCTCTCTCTCCTCACTCTCCTCACTCTCCTCATTCTCCTCACTCTCCTCACTCTCCTCACTCTCATCATTCTCATCACTCTCCTCATTCTCATCACTTTCCTCACTCTCCTCCCTCTCCTCACTCTCCTCACTCTCCTCACTCTCCTCACTCTCCTCACTCGCCTCACTCTACTCATTCTCCTCACTCTCCTCACTCTCCTCACTCGCCTCACTCTACTCCCTCTCCTCGTCCACTGACTCTCCTCACTCTCCTCACTCCCCTCACGCTCCACCCTCTCCTCACTCTCCTCACTCTCCTCCCGCTCCTCACTCTCATCACTCTCATCACTCTCCTCACTCTCCTCACTCTCCTCACTCTACTCACTCTACTCACTCTACTCCCTCTGCTCACTCTCCTCATTCTCCTCACTCTCCTCACTTTACTCCCTCTCCTCACTCTCATCACTCTCATCACTCTCCTCCCTCTCCTCACTCTCCTCCCTCTCCTCATTCTCCTCACTTTCCTCACTCTCCTCACTCACCTCCCTCTACTCCCTCTCCGCGTCTACTGACTCTCCTCACTCTCCTCACTCTCCTCCCGCTCCTCACTCTCCTCACTCTCCTCACTCTCCTAACTCGCCTCACCCTCCTCACTATCCTCACTGTCTTCACTCTCCTGACTCTCCTGACTCTCCTCCCAATCCTCACTCTCCACACTCTCCGCCATCTCCTCACTCTCATCACTCTCATCACTCTCCAACGTCTCCTCACATTCCTCCCTCTCCTCAATATTCTCACTCTCCTCATTCTTCTCACAATCCTCCCTCTCCTCACTCACCTCTCGCTCCTCCCTCACCTCCCTCTCCACCCTCTCCTCACTGTCCTCTCTCCTCTAACTCTGCTCACTCTCCTCTCACTCCTCACTCTCCTCCTTCTCCTCCCACTCCTCACTCTCCTCTCTCTCCTCGCTCTCCTCCCTCTCCTCACTCTACTCACTCTCCTCTCTCCTCTCACTCTGCTCACCCTCTTCCCTCTCCTCACACACCTCACTCTCCTCAATCTCTTCCATTTCCTGACTCCCCTCACTCGACTCACTCTCCTCACTCTGCTCACTCTCCTCCCACTCCTCCCTATGCTCACTCTCCTCCCGCTCCTCCCTCTCAACCCTCTCCTCACTCTCATCCCTCTCCAGCCTCTCCTCACTCTCCTCCCTCTCGTCACTTGCTACACTCTCCTCACTCTCCTCACTCTCCTCACACTCCTCCCACTTTTCCCTATCCTCACTCTCCTCTCGCTCCTCCCTCTCCTCCCTCTACTCACTCTCCTCAATCTCCTCATTCTTCTCACTCTCCACCATCTCCCCACTCTACTCACTCTCCTCACTTTCCTCCCTCTCCTCACACTCCTCCCTCTCCACCATTCTTCACTCTCCTCCTTTCGTCACTCTCAGCCATCTCCTCAATCTCCTCACTCTCATCACACTCCTCACTATCCTCAGTCTCCTCACTCTCCTCCCTCTCCTCCCTCTCCTTCCTCTCCTCACTCTCCTTCCTCTCCTCACTCTCCTTCCTCTACTCACTCTCCTTCCTCTCCTCACTCTCCTTCCTCTCCTAACTCTCCTAACTCTTCTCCCGCTCCTCACTCTCCTCACACTCCTCACTCTACTAACTCTCCTCGCTCTCCTTCCTCTCCTCACTCGCCTCACTCTACTCCCTTTCCTCGTCTACTCACTCTCTTCACTCTCCTCCCTCTCCTCACTCTCCTCACTCTCCTCACTCTCCTCCCGCTCCTCCCGCTCCTCACTCGCCTCACTCGCCTCACTCGCCTCACTCTCCTCACTCTCCTCACTCTCCTCACTCGCCTCACTTTACTCCCTCTCCTCACTCTCCTCAATCTCATCACTCTCATCGCTCTGCTCCCTCTCCTCAATCTCCTCCCTCTCCTCATTCTCCTCACTTTCCTCACTCTCCTCCCGCTTCTCCCGCTCCTCACTCTCCTCACTCTCCAAACTCGCCTCACTCTCCTCACTCTCCTCACTCTCTACACTCTCCTGACTCTCCTCACTCTCCTCCCACTCCGCACTCTCATCACTCTCATCACTCTCATCACTCTCCTCCATCTCCTCACACTCCTCCCTCTCCTCTCTCTTCTCACTCTCCTCATTCTTCTCACACTCCTCCCTCTCCTCACTCTCTTCACTCTCCTCACGCTCTTCCCTCTCCTCCCTCACCTCCCTCACCTCCCTCTCCTCCCTCTCCTCCCTCTCCTCTCTCCTCTCACTCTGCTCACTCTCCTCTCTCTCCTCCCACACCACACTCTCCTCATTCTTCGCACTCTCCTCCGTCTTCTCACTCTCATAACTCTCCTCCCTCTCCTCTCTCTCCTCGCTCTCCTCACTCTCCTCACTCTTCTCAGTCGCTTCACTCGCCTCACTCGCCTCACTCGCCTCACTCTCCTCTCACACCTCACTCTCCTCCTTCTCATCCAACTCCTCACTCTCCTCCCTCTCCTCGCTCTCCTACCTCTCCCCACTCTACTCACTCTCCTCACTTTCCTCCCTCTCCTCACACTCCTCCCTCTCCACCATTTTTCACTCTCCTCCTTTCGTCACTCTCCGCCATCTCCTCAATCTCATCACTCTCCTCACTCTCCTCTGTCTCCTCACTCTCCTCACTCTCCTTCTTCTCCTCATTCTCCTCCCGCTCCTCCCGCTCCTCACTCGCCTCGCTCGCCTCACTCTCCTCACTCGCCTCACTCTCCTCCATCTCCTCACTCTCCTCAATCTCCTCACTCTCTTCACTCTCCTCTCTCTCCTCTCTCTCCTCTCTCTACTCACTCTCCTCACTCTCCTCACTCTCCTCCCGCTTCTCCCACTCCTCACTCTCCTCACTCGCCTCACTCGCCTCACTCTCCTCACTCTCTTCCATCTCCTCACTCTCCTCACTCTCCTCACTCTCCTCTCTCTCCTCTCTCTACTCACTCTCCTCACTCTCCTCACTCTCCTCCCTCTCCTCAATTTCTTCATCTCCGACTCACCTCACTCGCCTCACTCAACTCCCTCTCCTCCTCCCCTCATTCTCCTCACCCTCCTCACGCTCCTCTGCTTCCTCTTTCTACTCACTCTCCTCCTCCCCTCTCTCTCCTTCCTCTCCTCACTCTCATAACTCTTCTCCCTCTCCTCACACTCCTCATACTCCTCACTCTCCTCGCTCTCCTCACTCTCCTCTCTCTCCTCTCGCTCCTCACTCTCATCACTCTCATCACTCTCATCACTCTCATCACTCTCATCACTCTCCTCCCTCTCCTCACTCTCCTCACTCTCCTCACTCGCCTCACTCTACTCCCTCTCCTCACTCTCCTCTCTCCTCTCACTCTGCTCACTCTCCTCCCTCTCCTCCCACACCAAACTCTCCTCATTCTTCGCACTCTCCTCCCTCTCCTCACTCTCGTAACTCTCCTCCCTCTCCTCACTCTCCACCCTCTCCTCCCTCTCCTCACTCTCCTCACTCTCCTCTCACTCCTCACTCTCCTCCTTCTCCTCCCATTCCTCACTCTCCTCCCTCTCCTCACTCTTCTCACTCTCCTCCCATTCCTCCCTATGCTCACTCTCCTCCTGCTCCTCCCTCTCCTCCCTCTCATCAGTCTCATCCCTCTCCAGCCTCTCCTCACTCTCCTCCCTCTCCTCACTTGTCTCATTCTCCACACTCTCCTCACTCTCCTCACACTCCTCCCACTTTTCCCTATCCTCACTCTCCTCTTGCTCCTCCCTCTCCTCCCTCTACTCACTCTCCTCAATCTCCTCATGCTTCTCACTCTCCTTCATCTCGCCATTCTACTCACTCTCCTCGCTTTCCTCCCTCTCCTCACACTCCTCCCTCTCCACCATTCTTCACTCTCCTCCTTTCGTCACTCTCCGCCATCTCCTCAATCTCCTCACTCTCCTCCCTCTCCTCACTCTCCTCACTCTCCTCACGCTCCTCCCTCTCCTCACTCTCTTCACTCTCCTCACTCTCCTCAGTCGCTTCACTCGCCTCACTCGCCTAACTCGCCTCACTCTCCTCTCACTCCTCACTCTCCTCCTTCTCCTCCCACTCCTCACTCTCCTCCCTCTCCTCACTCTACTCACTCTCCTCTATCTCCTCATTCTT
The DNA here is from genome assembly GCF_044704955.1 of Pristiophorus japonicus. Classification (NCBI taxonomy): domain Eukaryota; kingdom Metazoa; phylum Chordata; class Chondrichthyes; family Pristiophoridae; genus Pristiophorus; species Pristiophorus japonicus. The sequence goes on along the minus strand of NW_027250812.1, from coordinate 54,622 downwards.
CTCACTCTCCTCCATCTCCGCACTCTACTCACTCTCCTCACTTTCCTCCCTCTCTTCACGCTCCTCCCTCTCCACCATTCTTCACTCTCCTCCTTTCATCACTCTCCGCCATCTCCTCAATCTCATCACTCTCCTCACTCTTCTCAGTCTCCTCACTCTCCTCACTCTCCTTCCTCTCCTCACTCTCCTAACTCTACTCCCGCTCCTCACTCGCCTCACACTCCTCACTCTACTAACTCTCCTCCCTCTCCTTCCTCTCCACACTCTCCTCTCTCTCCTCTCTCTCCTCACTCTCCTCACTCTCCTCATTCTCCTCATTCTCCTCACTCTCCTCACTATCCTCACTCTCCTCCCACAATCTCCTCACTCGCCTCACTCTCCTCCCTCTCCTCACTCTCCTCACTCTTCTCACTCGCCTCACTCTCCTCCCTCTCCTCACTCTCCTCACTCTCCTCATTCTCCTTTCTTTCCTCTCTCTCCTCACTCGCCTCACTCGCCTCACTCTCCTCACTCTCCTCCATCTCCTCACTCTCCTCACTCTCCTCTATCTCCTCTCTCTACTCACTCTCCTCACTCTCCTCACTCTCCACCCTCTCCTCAATTTCTTCACTCTCCTGACTCGCCTCACTCGCCTCACTCAACTCCCTCTCCTCCCTCCCCTCACTCTCGTCACTCTCCTCACGCTCCTCAACTTCCTCATTCTACTCACTCTCCTCCTCCCCTCACTCTCCTTCCTCTCCACACTCTCATAACTCTTCTCCCTCTCCTCACACTCCTCACACTCCTCACTCTCCCCGCTCTCATCACTCTCCTATATCTCCTCTCTCTCCTCACTCTCATCACTCTCCTCACTCTCCTCACTCGCCTCACTCTACTCCATCTCCTCACTCTCCTCTCTCCTCTCACTCTGCTCACTCTCCTCCCTCTCCTCCCACACCACACTCTCCTCATTCTTCGCAGTCTCCTCCCTCTCCCCACTCTCGTAACTCTCCTCCCTCTCCTCTCTCTTCCCTCTCCTCCCTCTCCTCCCTCTCCTCAGTCGCCTCACTCGTCTCAATATCCTCACTCTCCTCACTCTCCACCCTCTCCTCCCTCTACTCACTCTCGTCACTCTCCTCACTCTCCTCACACTCCTCTCTCCCCTCCCTATCCTCACTCTCCTCACTCTCCTCACTCTCCTCAATCTCTGCAATCTCCTGACTCCCCTCACTCGACTCACTCTCCTCACTCTTCTCACTCTCCTCCCATTCCTCCCTATGCTCACTCTCCTCCTGCTCCTCCCTCTCCTCCCTCTCCTCAGTCTCATCCCTCTCCAGCCTCTCCTCACTCTCCTCCCTCTCCTCACTTGTCTCACTCTCCTCACTCTCCTCACTCTCCTCACACTCCTCCCACTTTTCCCTATCCTCACTCACCTCTCGCTCCTCCCTCTCCTCCCTCTACTCACTCTCCTCAATCTCCTCATTCTTCTCACTCTCCTCCATCTCCCCACTCGACTCACTCTCCTCACTTTCCTCCCTCTCCTCACACTCCTCCCTTTTCACCATTCTTCACTCTCCTCCTTTCGTCACTCTCCGCCATCTCCTCAATCTCCTCACTCTCATCACTCTCCTCACTCTCCTCTGTCTCTTCACTCTCCCGACTCGCCTCACTCGCCTCACTCAACTCCCTCTCCTCCCTCCCCTCAGTCTCCTCACTCTCCTCACTCTCCTCCCTCTCCTCAACTTCCTCATTCTACTCACTCTTCTCCTCCCCTCACTCTCCTTCCTCTCCTCACTCTCATAACTCTCCTCCCTCTCCTCACTCTCCTCACACTCCTCACTCTACTAACTCTCCTGCTCCCCTCACTCTTCTTCCTCTCCTCACTCTCATAACTCTCCTCCCTCTCCTCACTCTCCTCCCACTCCTCACTCTACTCCCTCTACTCGCTCTCCTCACTCTCCCTCACTCACCTCACTCTCATCACTCTCCTAACTCGCCTCACTCGCCTAACACTCCTCACTCTCCTCACTCTCTTCACTCTCCTCCCACTCCTATCACTCCTCACTCTCCTCACTCTCCTCCCTCTCCGCCCTTTCCTCACTCTCATGACTCTCCTCCCTCTCCTCACTCTCCTCACTCTCCTCACTCTCCTCACTCGCCTCACTCGCCTCACTCGCCTCTCTCTCCTCACTCTCTTCACTCTCCCCACTCTCCTCTCTCTCCACCCTCTCCTCCCTCTCCTCACTCTACTCACTCTCCTCTCACATCTCACTCTCCTCATTCTTCGCACTCTCCTCCCTCTCATCACTCTCGTAACTCTCCTCTCACTCCTCAGTCAATTCACTCGCCTCACTCTACTCACTCTCCTCTCTCCTCTCACTCTGCTCTCCCTCCTCCTTCTCCTCACAGACCTCACTCTGCTCAATATCTTCAATCTCCTATCTCCCCTCACTCGACTCAATCTCCTCACTCTTCTCACTCTCCTCCCACTCCTCCCTATCCTCACTCTCGTCCCGCTCCTCCCTCTCCTCACTCTCATCCCTCTCCTGACTCTCCTCACTCTTGTAACTCTCGTCACTCTCCTCATTCTCCTCTCTCTCCTCACTCTCCTCACTCCCCTCTCTCTCCTCACTCTCCTCACTCTCCTCAGTCGCTTCTCTCGCCTCACTCTCCTCACTAACCTCACCCTCCTCACTCCCCTTACCCTCCTCCCTCTCCTCACTCTCCTCTCTCTTCCCCGTCTCCTCACTCTCCTCTCTCTCCTCACTCTCCTCAATCTCCTCACTCTCCTCACTCTCCTCCCTCACCTCCCTCTCCTCACTCTCCTCCCTCACCTCCCTCTCCTCACTCTCCTCACTCTCCTCACTCTCCTCACTCTCCTCTCTCTCCTCTCTCCACTCACTCTGCTCACTCTCCTCTCTCTCCTCATTCGTCGCACTCTCCTCCCGCTCCTCCCTCTCCTCCCTCCCCTCACTCACATCCCTCTCCTGACTCTCCCCATCCTTCTCACTCTCCTCACTCTCCTCCCATTCCTCCCTCACCTCACTCTCCTCACTCTCCTCACACTCCTCACACTCCTCACACTCCTCACTATCTTCACTCTCCCGACTCGCCTCACTCGCCTCACTCAACTCCCTCTCCTCCCGCCCCTCACTCTCCTCACTCTCCTCACTCTCCTCCCGCTCCTCACTCTCCTCACACTCCTCACTCTCCTCACTCCTCTCTCCTCTCACTCTGCTCACTCTCCTCTCTCTCCTCACTCTCATCACTCTTATCACACTCCTCACACTCCTCACTCTCCTGACACTCCTCCCTCTCCTCACACTCCTAACTCTCCTCCCTCTCCTCACTCTCCTCTCGCTCCTCTCTCTCCTCTCTCTCCTCACTCTTCTCCCTCACCTCCCTCGCCTCTCTCCTCTCACTCTGCTCACTCTACTCTCTCACCTCCCACGCCTCAATCTCCTCATTCTTCGCATTCTCTTCCCTCTCCTCACTCTCCTCACTCTCCTCACTCTCCTCCCTCTCCTCACTCTCCTCACTCTCCTCACTCTCCTCACTCTCCTTACTCTCCTCCCTCTCATCACACTCCTCACTTTCCTCCCAATCTCCTCTCACTCCTCACTCTCCTCCTTCTCCTCCCACTCTCCTCCCTCTTCTCCCTCTCCGCACTCTCCACACTATCCACACTCTCCTCACTCTCTTCACTCTCCGCCCTCTGATCACTCTCCTCACTCTCCTCCCTCTCCTCACACTACTCCCTCTCCACACTCTTCTCACTCTCCTCATTTTTCTCACACTCCTCCCACTCCTCACTCTCCAACTCTCTTCCCTCTCCTCACTCTCCTCACGCTCCTCCCTCTCCCCACTCTCCTCTCTCTCCTCACTCTCCTCCCTCACCTCCGTCACCTCCCTCACCTCCCTCTCCTCATCTCCTCTCTCCTCTCACTCTGCTCACTCTCCTCCCTCTCCTCACTCTCGTAACTCTTCTAAATCTCCTCGCTCTCCTCACACTCCTCACTCTCCTCACTCTCCTCCTTCTCCTCCCTCTCCTCACTCTCCTCACTCTCCTCACACTCCTCACTCGCCTCCCTCTCCTCCTTCTCCTCCCTCTCCTCACTCTCCTCCCTCTCCTCCCTCTACTCACTCTCCTCACTCTCCTCACTCTCCTCTCTCCTCTCACTCGCTCACCCTCCTCCCTCTCCTCACACAACTCGCTCTCCTCAATCTCTTCAATCTCCTGACTCCCCTCACTCGCCTCACTCTCCTCACTCTTCTCACTCTCCTCCCACTCCTCCCTATCCTCACTCTCCTCCCGCTCCTCCCTCTCCTCCCTCTCCTCACCCTCATCCCTCTCCAGCCTCTCCTCACTCTCCTCCCTCTCCTCACTTGCCTCACTCTCCTCACTTTCCTCCCTTTCCTCACACTCCTCCCTCAACACCATTCTTCACTCTCCTCCTTTCGTCACTCTACGCCATCTCCTCAATCTCCTCACTCTCGTCGCACTCCTCACTCTCCTCACTCGCCATACTCGACTCACTCTCCTCACTCTCCTGACTCTCCTCCCTCACGTCCCTCAACTCACTCTCCTCAATCTCCCCACTCTCCTCAATCTCCCCACTCTCCTCAATCTCCACCCGCTCCTCACTCTCATCACTCTCCTCACTATCCTCACTCTCCTCACTCTCCTCACACTGCTCACTCTCCTCCCGCTCCTCACTCTCCTCCCGCTCCTCAATCTCCCGCTCCTCACTCTCCTCCAGCTCCTTATCTCCTCACTCTCCTCACTCTCCTCTCTCTCCTCACTCTCCTCCCTCTCCTCCCTCTCCTCCCTCTCCTCAATCTCTTCACTCTCTTCACTCTCCCGACTCGCCCCACTCGCCTCACTCAACTCCCTCTCCTCCCTCTCCTCACTCTCCTCACACTCCTCACTCTGCTCCCGCTCATTCACTTCCTCAATCTCCTCACTCTACTCCTCCCCTCACTCTCCTTCCTCTCCTCACTCTCATAACTCTCCTCACTCTACTAACTCTCCTCCCTCTCCTTCCTCTCATCACTCTCATCACTCTCATCACTCTCATCCCTCTCATCCCTCTCATCACTCTCATCACTGTCATCACTGTCATCACTGTCATCACTCTCATCCCTCTCAACACTCTCATCACTCTCATCCCTCTGCTCACTCTCTTCCCTCTCCTCCCTCTCATCACTCTCATCACTCTCATCACTCTCATCACTCTCATCACTCTCCTACCACACCTCACTCTCCTCATTCTCCTCCCTCTCCTCCCTCTCCTCTCACTCCTCTCACTCCTCACTCTCCTCTCACTCCTCACTCTCCTCCCTCTCCTTCCTCTCCTCAGTCTCCTCACTCTCCTCACTCTCCTCACTCTCCTCTCTCCTCTCACTCTGCTCAACCCTCCTCCCTCTCCTCACACAC